>NW_028289489.1:0-128221 GCF_059628265.1 Tinamus guttatus
GAGAAATGCCGGTGCTGGCGGTCCCGATCACTGACCCCATGTGTGGTACAAAATCGCAAGTGGCAGCTCTTGGGGAATTTTTGACGTGGCGCCGGGCGCCTTCGCCCCGGGTCTGTGCTCAGGGCAGACAAGTTCACCCTGGGCACCAAATCCAGAGGCAATGTCTCGGGACCGACAGAGCCCACCTCTAGGGTCCAAAATTCTGGCGACGGCTCTCGGGAAGCTGGACACTCTGCTAGATGCAAGTGCCCCAAAAGGCCAGGTCTGGATCCCAGAGGCCAAGCTGTCAGAGAAATGCCGGTGCTGGTGGTCCCGATCGTCGACCCCATGTGTGGTGCAAAATCGCAAGCGGCAGCTCTTGGGGAATTTTTGACGTGGCGCCGGGCGCCTTCGCCCCGGGTCTGTGCTCAGGGCAGACAAGTTCACCGTGGGCACCAAATCCAGAGGCAATGTCTCGGGACCGACAGAGCCCACCTCTAGGGTCCAAAATTCTGGCGAGGGCTCTCGGGAAGCTGGACACTCTGCTAGGTGCAAGTGCCCCAAAAGGCCAGGTCTGGATCCCAGAGGCCAAGTTGTCAGAGAAATGCCGGTGCTGGTGGTCCCGATCACCGACCCCATGTGTGGTGCAAAATCGCAAGCGGCAGCTCTTGGGAATTTTGACGTGGCGCCGGGCGCCTTCGCCCCGGGTCTGTGCTCAGGGCAGACAAGTTCACCGTGGGCACCAAATCCAGAGGCAATGTCTCGGGACCGACAGAGCCCACCTCTAGGGTCCAAAATTCTGGCGAGGGCTCTCGGGAAGCTGGACACTCTGCTAGGTGCAAGTGCCCCAAAAGGCCAGGTCTGGATCCCAGAGGCCAAGCTGTCAGAGAAATGCCGGTGCTGGTGGTCCCGATCTCCGACCCCATGTGTGCAGAAAAATCCCAAGCGGCAGCTCTTGGGGAATTTTTGACGTGGCGCCGGGCGCCTTCGCCCCGGGTCTGTGCTCAGGGCAGACAAGTTCACCGTGGGCACCAAATCCAGAGGCAATGTCTCGGGAACGACAGAGACCACCTCTAGGGTCCAAAATTCTGGCGAGGGCTCTCGGGAAGCTGGACACTCTGCTAGGTGCAAGTGCCCCAAAAGGCCAGGTCTGGATCCCAGAGGCCAAGCTGTCAGAGAAATGCCGGTGCTGGTGGTCCCGATCTCCGACCCCATGTGTGCAGAAAAATCCCAAGCGGCAGCTCTTGGGGAATTTTTGACGTGGCGCCGGGCGCCTTCGCCCCGGGTCTGTGCTCAGGGCAGACAAGTTCACCCTGGGCACCAAATCCAGAGGCAATGTCTCGGGAACGACAGAGACCACCTCTAGGGTCCAAAATTCTGGCGAGGGCTCTCGGGAAGCTGGACACTCTGCTAGGTGCAAGTGCCCCAAAAGGCCAGGTCTGGATCCCAGAGGCCAAGCTGTCAGAGAAATGCCGGTGCTGGCGGTCCTGATCACTGACCCCATGTGTGGTACAAAATCGCAAGCGGCAGCTCTTGGGGAATTTTTGACGTGGCGCCGGGCGCCTTCGCCCCGGGTCTGTGCTCAGGGCAGACAAGTTCACCGTGGGCACCAAATCCAGAGGCAATGTCTCGGGAACGACAGAGACCACCTCTAGGGTCCAAAATTCTGGCGAGGGCTCTCGGGAAGCTGGACACTCTGCTAGGTGCAAGTGCCCCAAAAGGCCAGGTCTGGATCCCAGAGGCCAAGCTGTCAGAGAAATGCCGGTGCTGGTGGCCCCGATCACCGACCCCATGTGTGGTGCAAAATCGCAAGCGGCAGCTCTTGGGGAATTTTTGACGTGGCGCGGGGCGCCTTCGCCCCGGGTCTGTGCTCAGGGCAGACAAGTTCACCGTGGGCACCAAATCCAGAGGCAATGTCTCGGGACCGACAGAGACCACCTCTAGGGTCCAAAATTCTGACGACGGCTCTCGGGAAGCTGGACACTCTGCTAGGTGCAAGTGCCCCAAAAGGCCAGGTCTGGATCCCAGAGGCCAAGCTGTCAGAGAAATGCTGGTGCTGGTGGTCCCGATCTCCGACCCCATGTGTGCAGAAAAATCCCAAGCGGCAGCTCTTGGGGAATTTTTGACGTGGCGCCGGGCGCCTTCGCCCCGGGTCTGTGCTCAGGGCAGACAAGTTCACCGTGGGCACCAAATCCAGAGGCAATGTCTCGGGAACGACAGAGCCCACCTCTAGGGTCCAAAATTCTGGCGAGGGCTCTCGGGAAGCTGGACACTCTGCTAGGTGCAAGTGCCCCAAAAGGCCAGGTCTGGATCCCAGAGGCCAAGCTGTCAGAGAAATGCCGGTGCTGGTGGTCCCGATCTCCGACCCCATGTGTGCAGAAAAATCCCAAGCGGCAGCTCTTGGGGAATTTTTGACGTGGCGCCGGGCGCCTTCGCCCCGGGTCTGTGCTCAGGGCAGACAAGTTCACCGTGGGCACCAAATCCAGAGGCAATGTCTCGGGAACGACAGAGCCCACCTCTAGGGTCCAAAATTCTGGCGAGGGCTCTCGGGAAGCTGGACACTCTGCTAGGTGCAAGTGCCCCAAAAGGCCAGGTCTGGATCCCAGAGGCCAAGCTGTCAGAGAAATGCCGGTGCTGGTGGTCCCGATCACCGACCCCATGTGTGGTGCAAAATCGCAAGCGGCAGCTCTTGGGGAATTTTTGACGTGGCGCCGGGCGCCTTCGCCCCGGGTCTGTGCTCAGGGCAGACAAGTTCACCCTGGGCACCAAATCCAGAGGCAATGTCTCGGGACCGACAGAGCCCACCTCTAGGGTCCAAAATTCTGGCGACGGCTCTCAAGGAGCTGGACACTCTGATAGGTGCAAGTGCCCCAAAAGGCCAGGTCTGGATCCCAGAGGCCAAGCTGTCAGAGAAATGCCGGTGCTGGTGGTCCCGATCTCCGACCCCATGTGTGCAGAAAAATCCCAAGCGGCAGCTCTTGGGGAATTTTTGACGTGGCGCCGGGCGCCTTCGCCCCGGGTCTGTGCTCAGGGCAGACAAGTTCACCGTGGGCACCAAATCCAGAGGCAATGTCTCGGGAACGACAGAGACCACCTCTAGGGTCCAAAATTCTGGCGAGGGCTCTCGGGAAGCTGGACACTCTGCTAGGTGCAAGTGCCCCAAAAGGCCAGGTCTGGATCCCAGAGGCCAAGCTGTCAGAGAAATGCCGGTGCTGGTGGTCCCGATCACCGACCCCATGTGTGGTGCAAAATCGCAAGCGGCAGCTCTTGGGAATTTTTGACGTGGCGCCGGGCGCCTTCGCCCCGGGTCTGTGCTCAGGGCAGACAAGTTCACCGTGGGCACCAAATCCAGAGGCAATGTCTCGGGACCGACAGAGCCCACCTCTAGGGTCCAAAATTCTGGCGAGGGCTCTCGGGAAGCTGGACACTCTGCTAGGTGCAAGTGCCCCAAAAGGCCAGGTCTGGATCCCAGAGGCCAAGCTGTCAGAGAAATGCCGGTGCTGGTGGTCCCGATCTCCGACCCCATGTGTGCAGAAAAATCCCAAGCGGCAGCTCTTGGGGAATTTTTGACGTGGCGCCGGGCGCCTTCGCCCCGGGTCTGTGCTCAGGACCTACAATTCACCCTGGGCACCAAATCCAGAGGCAATGTCTCGGGAACGACAGAGACCACCTCTAGGGTCCAAAATTCTGGCGAGGGCTCTCGGGAAGCTGGACACTCTGCTAGGTGCAAGTGCCCCAAAAGGCCAGGTCTGGATCCCAGAGGCCAAGCTGTCAGAGAAATGCCGGTGCTGGTGGTCCCGATCTCCGACCCCATGTGTGCAGAAAAATCCCAAGCGGCAGCTCTTGGGGAATTTTTGACGTGGCGCCGGGCGCCTTCGCCCCGGGTCTGTGCTCAGGGCAGACAAGTTCACCGTGGGCACCAAATCCAGAGGCAATGTCTCGGGAACGACAGAGACCACCTCTAGGGTCCAAAATTCTGGCGAGGGCTCTCGGGAAGCTGGACACTCTGCTAGGTGCAAGTGCCCCAAAAGGCCAGGTCTGGATCCCAGAGGCCAAGCTGTCAGAGAAATGCCGGTGCTGGTGGTCCCGATCTCCGACCCCATGTGTGCAGAAAAATCCCAAGCGGCAGCTCTTGGGGAATTTTTGACGTGGCGCCGGGCGCCTTCGCCCCGGGTCTGTGCTCAGGGCAGACAAGTTCACCGTGGGCACCAAATCCAGAGGCAATGTCTCGGGAACGACAGAGCCCACCTCTAGGGTCCAAAATTCTGGCGAGGGCTCTCGGGAAGCTGGACACTCTGCTAGGTGCAAGTGCCCCAAAAGGCCAGGTCTGGATCCCAGAGGCCAAGCTGTCAGAGAAATGCCGGTGCTGGTGGTCCCGATCTCCGACCCCATGTGTGCAGAAAAATCCCAAGCGGCAGCTCTTGGGGAATTTTTGACGTGGCGCCGGGCGCCTTCGCCCCGGGTCTGTGCTCAGGGCAGACAAGTTCACCGTGGGCACCAAATCCAGAGGCAATGTCTCGGGAACGACAGAGCCCACCTCTAGGGTCCAAAATTCTGGCGAGGGCTCTCGGGAAGCTGGACACTCTGCTAGGTGCAAGTGCCCCAAAAGGCCAGGTCTGGATCCCAGAGGCCAAGCTGTCAGAGAAATGCCGGTGCTGGTGGTCCCGATCACCGACCCCATGTGTGGTGCAAAATCGCAAGCGGCAGCTCTTGGGGAATTTTTGACGTGGCGCCGGGCGCCTTCGCCCCGGGTCTGTGCTCAGGGCAGACAAGTTCACCCTGGGCACCAAATCCAGAGGCAATGTCTCGGGACCGACAGAGCCCACCTCTAGGGTCCAAAATTCTGGCGACGGCTCTCAAGGAGCTGGACACTCTGATAGGTGCAAGTGCCCCAAAAGGCCAGGTCTGGATCCCAGAGGCCAAGCTGTCAGAGAAATGCCGGTGCTGGTGGTCCCGATCTCCGACCCCATGTGTGCAGAAAAATCCCAAGCGGCAGCTCTTGGGGAATTTTTGACGTGGCGCCGGGCGCCTTCGCCCCGGGTCTGTGCTCAGGGCAGACAAGTTCACCGTGGGCACCAAATCCAGAGGCAATGTCTCGGGAACGACAGAGACCACCTCTAGGGTCCAAAATTCTGGCGAGGGCTCTCGGGAAGCTGGACACTCTGCTAGGTGCAAGTGCCCCAAAAGGCCAGGTCTGGATCCCAGAGGCCAAGCTGTCAGAGAAATGCCGGTGCTGGTGGTCCCGATCACCGACCCCATGTGTGGTGCAAAATCGCAAGCGGCAGCTCTTGGGAATTTTTGACGTGGCGCCGGGCGCCTTCGCCCCGGGTCTGTGCTCAGGGCAGACAAGTTCACCGTGGGCACCAAATCCAGAGGCAATGTCTCGGGACCGACAGAGCCCACCTCTAGGGTCCAAAATTCTGGCGAGGGCTCTCGGGAAGCTGGACACTCTGCTAGGTGCAAGTGCCCCAAAAGGCCAGGTCTGGATCCCAGAGGCCAAGCTGTCAGAGAAATGCCGGTGCTGGTGGTCCCGATCTCCGACCCCATGTGTGCAGAAAAATCCCAAGCGGCAGCTCTTGGGGAATTTTTGACGTGGCGCCGGGCGCCTTCGCCCCGGGTCTGTGCTCAGGACCTACAATTCACCCTGGGCACCAAATCCAGAGGCAATGTCTCGGGAACGACAGAGACCACCTCTAGGGTCCAAAATTCTGGCGAGGGCTCTCGGGAAGCTGGACACTCTGCTAGGTGCAAGTGCCCCAAAAGGCCAGGTCTGGATCCCAGAGGCCAAGCTGTCAGAGAAATGCCGGTGCTGGTGGTCCCGATCTCCGACCCCATGTGTGCAGAAAAATCCCAAGCGGCAGCTCTTGGGGAATTTTTGACGTGGCGCCGGGCGCCTTCGCCCCGGGTCTGTGCTCAGGGCAGACAAGTTCACCGTGGGCACCAAATCCAGAGGCAATGTCTCGGGAACGACAGAGACCACCTCTAGGGTCCAAAATTCTGGCGAGGGCTCTCGGGAAGCTGGACACTCTGCTAGGTGCAAGTGCCCCAAAAGGCCAGGTCTGGATCCCAGAGGCCAAGCTGTCAGAGAAATGCCGGTGCTGGTGGTCCCGATCTCCGACCCCATGTGTGCAGAAAAATCCCAAGCGGCAGCTCTTGGGGAATTTTTGACGTGGCGCCGGGCGCCTTCGCCCCGGGTCTGTGCTCAGGGCAGACAAGTTCACCGTGGGCACCAAATCCAGAGGCAATGTCTCGGGAACGACAGAGACCACCTCTAGGGTCCAAAATTCTGGCGAGGGCTCTCGGGAAGCTGGACACTCTGCTAGGTGCAAGTGCCCCAAAAGGCCAGGTCTGGATCCCAGAGGCCAAGCTGTCAGAGAAATGCCGGTGCTGGTGGCCCCGATCACCGACCCCATGTGTGGTGCAAAATCCCAAGCGGCAGCTCTTGGGGAATTTTTGACGTGGCGCCGGGCGCCTTCGCCCCGGGTCTGTGCTCAGGGCAGACAAGTTCACCGTGGGCACCAAATCCAGAGGCAATGTCTCGGGAACGACAGAGCCCACCTCTAGGGTCCAAAATTCTGGCGAGGGCTCTCGGGAAGCTGGACACTCTGCTAGGTGCAAGTGCCCCAAAAGGCCAGGTCTGGATCCCAGAGGCCAAGCTGTCAGAGAAATGCCGGTGCTTGTGGTCCCGATCTCCGACCCCATGTGTGGTGCAAAATCGCAAGCGGTAGCTCTTGGGGAATTTTTGACGTGGCGCCGGGCGCCTTCGCCCCGGGTCTGTGCTCAGGGCAGACAAGTTCACCGTGGGCACCAAATCCAGAGGCAATGTCTCGGGACCGACAGAGCCCACCTCTAGGGTCCAAAATTCTGGCGACGGCTCTCAAGGAGCTGGACACTCTGCTAGGTGCAAGTGCCCCAAAAGGCCAGGTCTGGATCCCAGAGGCCAAGCTGTCAGAGAAATGCCGGTGCTGGCGGTCCCGATCACTGACCCCATGTGTGGTACAAAATCGCAAGTGGCAGCTCTTGGGGAATTTTTGACGTGGCGCCGGGCGCCTTCGCCCCGGGTCTGTGCTCAGGGCAGACAAGTTCACCCTGGGCACCAAATCCAGAGGCAATGTCTCGGGACCGACAGAGCCCACCTCTAGGGTCCAAAATTCTGGCGACGGCTCTCGGGAAGCTGGACACTCTGCTAGATGCAAGTGCCCCAAAAGGCCAGGTCTGGATCCCAGAGGCCAAGCTGTCAGAGAAATGCCGGTGCTGGTGGTCCCGATCGTCGACCCCATGTGTGGTGCAAAATCGCAAGCGGCAGCTCTTGGGGAATTTTTGACGTGGCGCCGGGCGCCTTCGCCCCGGGTCTGTGCTCAGGGCAGACAAGTTCACCGTGGGCACCAAATCCAGAGGCAATGTCTCGGGACCGACAGAGCCCACCTCTAGGGTCCAAAATTCTGGCGAGGGCTCTCGGGAAGCTGGACACTCTGCTAGGTGCAAGTGCCCCAAAAGGCCAGGTCTGGATCCCAGAGGCCAAGTTGTCAGAGAAATGCCGGTGCTGGTGGTCCCGATCACCGACCCCATGTGTGGTGCAAAATCGCAAGCGGCAGCTCTTGGGAATTTTTGACGTGGCGCCGGGCGCCTTCGCCCCGGGTCTGTGCTCAGGGCAGACAAGTTCACCGTGGGCACCAAATCCAGAGGCAATGTCTCGGGACCGACAGAGCCCACCTCTAGGGTCCAAAATTCTGGCGAGGGCTCTCGGGAAGCTGGACACTCTGCTAGGTGCAAGTGCCCCAAAAGGCCAGGTCTGGATCCCAGAGGCCAAGCTGTCAGAGAAATGCCGGTGCTGGTGGTCCCGATCTCCGACCCCATGTGTGCAGAAAAATCCCAAGCGGCAGCTCTTGGGGAATTTTTGACGTGGCGCCGGGCGCCTTCGCCCCGGGTCTGTGCTCAGGGCAGACAAGTTCACCCTGGGCACCAAATCCAGAGGCAATGTCTCGGGAACGACAGAGACCACCTCTAGGGTCCAAAATTCTGGCGAGGGCTCTCGGGAAGCTGGACACTCTGCTAGGTGCAAGTGCCCCAAAAGGCCAGGTCTGGATCCCAGAGGCCAAGCTGTCAGAGAAATGCCGGTGCTGGTGGTCCCGATCACCGACCCCATGTGTGGTGCAAAATCGCAAGCGGCAGCTCTTGGGAATTTTTGACGTGGCGCCGGGCGCCTTCGCCCCGGGTCTGTGCTCAGGGCAGACAAGTTCACCGTGGGCACCAAATCCAGAGGCAATGTCTCGGGACCGACAGAGCCCACCTCTAGGGTCCAAAATTCTGGCGAGGGCTCTCGGGAAGCTGGACACTCTGCTAGGTGCAAGTGCCCCAAAAGGCCAGGTCTGGATCCCAGAGGCCAAGCTGTCAGAGAAATGCCGGTGCTGGTGGTCCCGATCTCCGACCCCATGTGTGCAGAAAAATCCCAAGCGGCAGCTCTTGGGGAATTTTTGACGTGGCGCCGGGCGCCTTCGCCCCGGGTCTGTGCTCAGGACCTACAATTCACCCTGGGCACCAAATCCAGAGGCAATGTCTCGGGAACGACAGAGACCACCTCTAGGGTCCAAAATTCTGGCGAGGGCTCTCGGGAAGCTGGACACTCTGCTAGGTGCAAGTGCCCCAAAAGGCCAGGTCTGGATCCCAGAGGCCAAGCTGTCAGAGAAATGCCGGTGCTGGTGGTCCCGATCTCCGACCCCATGTGTGCAGAAAAATCCCAAGCGGCAGCTCTTGGGGAATTTTTGACGTGGCGCCGGGCGCCTTCGCCCCGGGTCTGTGCTCAGGGCAGACAAGTTCACCGTGGGCACCAAATCCAGAGGCAATGTCTCGGGAACGACAGAGACCACCTCTAGGGTCCAAAATTCTGGCGAGGGCTCTCGGGAAGCTGGACACTCTGCTAGGTGCAAGTGCCCCAAAAGGCCAGGTCTGGATCCCAGAGGCCAAGCTGTCAGAGAAATGCCGGTGCTGGTGGTCCCGATCTCCGACCCCATGTGTGCAGAAAAATCCCAAGCGGCAGCTCTTGGGGAATTTTTGACGTGGCGCCGGGCGCCTTCGCCCCGGGTCTGTGCTCAGGGCAGACAAGTTCACCGTGGGCACCAAATCCAGAGGCAATGTCTCGGGAACGACAGAGACCACCTCTAGGGTCCAAAATTCTGGCGAGGGCTCTCGGGAAGCTGGACACTCTGCTAGGTGCAAGTGCCCCAAAAGGCCAGGTCTGGATCCCAGAGGCCAAGCTGTCAGAGAAATGCCGGTGCTGGTGGCCCCGATCACCGACCCCATGTGTGGTGCAAAATCCCAAGCGGCAGCTCTTGGGGAATTTTTGACGTGGCGCCGGGCGCCTTCGCCCCGGGTCTGTGCTCAGGGCAGACAAGTTCACCGTGGGCACCAAATCCAGAGGCAATGTCTCGGGAACGACAGAGCCCACCTCTAGGGTCCAAAATTCTGGC
Source organism: Tinamus guttatus (assembly GCF_059628265.1). NCBI lineage: Eukaryota > Metazoa > Chordata > Aves > Tinamiformes > Tinamidae > Tinamus > Tinamus guttatus. The sequence continues at coordinate 9,447 of NW_028289489.1, forward strand.
GAGGGCTCTCGGGAAGCTGGACACTCTGCTAGGTGCAAGTGCCCCAAAAGGCCAGGTCTGGATCCCAGAGGCCAAGCTGTCAGAGAAATGCCGGTGCTTGTGGTCCCGATCTCCGACCCCATGTGTGGTGCAAAATCGCAAGCGGCAGCTCTTGGGGAATTTTTGACGTGGCGCCGGGCGCCTTCGCCCCGGGTCTGTGCTCAGGGCAGACAAGTTCACCGTGGGCACCAAATCCAGAGGCAATGTCTCGGGAACGACAGAGACCACCTCTAGGGTCCAAAATTCTGGCGAGGGCTCTCGGGAAGCTGGACACTCTGCTAGGTGCAAGTGCCCCAAAAGGCCAGGTCTGGATCCCAGAGGCCAAGCTGTCAGAGAAATGCCGGTGCTGGTGGTCCCGATCTCCGACCCCATGTGTGCAGAAAAATCCCAAGCGGCAGCTCTTGGGGAATTTTTGACGTGGCGCCGGGCGCCTTCGCCCCGGGTCTGTGCTCAGGGCAGACAAGTTCACCGTGGGCACCAAATCCAGAGGCAATGTCTCGGGAACGACAGAGACCACCTCTAGGGTCCAAAATTCTGGCGAGGGCTCTCGGGAAGCTGGACACTCTGCTAGGTGCAAGTGCCCCAAAAGGCCAGGTCTGGATCCCAGAGGCCAAGCTGTCAGAGAAATGCCGGTGCTGGTGGCCCCGATCACCGACCCCATGTGTGGTGCAAAATCCCAAGCGGCAGCTCTTGGGGAATTTTTGACGTGGCGCCGGGCGCCTTCGCCCCGGGTCTGTGCTCAGGGCAGACAAGTTCACCGTGGGCACCAAATCCAGAGGCAATGTCTCGGGAACGACAGAGCCCACCTCTAGGGTCCAAAATTCTGGCGACGGCTCTCAAGGAGCTGGACACTCTGCTAGGTGCAAGTGCCCCAAAAGGCCAGGTCTGGATCCCAGAGGCCAAGCTGTCAGAGAAATGCCGGTGCTGGTGGTCCCGATCGTCGACCCCATGTGTGGTGCAAAATCGCAAGCGGCAGCTCTTGGGGAATTTTTGACGTGGCGCCGGGCGCCTTCGCCCCGGGTCTGTGCTCAGGGCAGACAAGTTCACCCTGGGCACCAAATCCAGAGGCAATGTCTCGGGACCGACAGAGCCCACCTCTAGGGTCCAAAATTCTGGCGACGGCTCTCGGGAAGCTGGACACTCTGCTAGGTGCAAGTGCCCCAAAAGGCCAGGTCTGGATCCCAGAGGCCAAGCTGTCAGAGAAATGCCGGTGCTGGTGGTCCCGATCTCCGACCCCATGTGTGCAGAAAAATCCCAAGCGGCAGCTCTTGGGGAATTTTTGACGTGGCGCCGGGCGCCTTCGCCCCGGGTCTGTGCTCAGGGCAGACAAGTTCACCGTGGGCACCAAATCCAGAGGCAATGTCTCGGGACCGACAGAGCCCACCTCTAGGGTCCAAACTTCTGGCGACGGCTCTCGGGAAGCTGGACACTCTGATAGGTGCAAGTGCCCCAAAAGGCCAGGTCTGGATCCCAGAGGCCAAGCTGTCAGAGAAATGCCGGTGCTGGTGGTCCCGATCGTCGCCCCCATGTGTGGTGCAAAATCGCAAGCGGCAGCTCTTGGGGAATTTTTGACGTGGCGCCGGGCGCCTTCGCCCCGGGTCTGTGCTCAGGGCAGACAAGTTCACCGTGGGCACCAAATCCAGAGGCAATGTCTCGGGACCGACAGAGCCCACCTCTAGGGTCCAAAATTCTGGCGACGGCTCTCGGGAAGCTGGACACTCTGCTAGGTGCAAGTGCCCCAAAAGGCCAGGTCTGGATCCCAGAGGCCAAGCTGTCAGAGAAATGCCGGTGCTGGTGGTCCTGATCACTGACCCCATGTGTGGTACAAAATCGCAAGCGGCAGCTCTTGGGGAATTTTTGACGTGGCGCCGGGCGCCTTCGCCCCGGGTCTGTGCTCAGGGCAGACAAGTTCACCGTGGGCACCAAATCCAGAGGCAATGTCTCGGGACCGACAGAGCCCACCTCTAGGGTCCAAAATTCTGGCGACGGCTCTCGGGAAGCTGGACACTCTGCTAGGTGCAAGTGCCCCAAAAGGCCAGGTCTGGATCCCAGAGGCCAAGCTGTCAGAGAAATGCCGGTGCTGGTGGTCCCGATCTCCGACCCCATGTGTGCAGAAAAATCCCAAGCGGCAGCTCTTGGGGAATTTTTGACGTGGCGCCGGGCGCCTTCGCCCCGGGTCTGTGCTCAGGGCAGACAAGTTCACCGTGGGCACCAAATCCAGAGGCAATGTCTCGGGAACGACAGAGACCACCTCTAGGGTCCAAAATTCTGGCGAGGGCTCTCGGGAAGCTGGACACTCTGATAGGTGCAAGTGCCCCAAAAGGCCAGGTCTGGATCCCAGAGGCCAAGCTGTCAGAGAAATGCCGGTGCTGGTGGTCCCGATCGTCGCCCCCATGTGTGGTGCAAAATCGCAAGCGGCAGCTCTTGGGGAATTTTTGACGTGGCGCCGGGCGCCTTCGCCCCGGGTCTGTGCTCAGGGCAGACAAGTTCACCGTGGGCACCAAATCCAGAGGCAATGTCTCGGGACCGACAGAGCCCACCTCTAGGGTCCAAAATTCTGGCGACGGCTCTCGGGAAGCTGGACACTCTGCTAGGTGCAAGTGCCCCAAAAGGCCAGGTCTGGATCCCAGAGGCCAAGCTGTCAGAGAAATGCCGGTGCTGGTGGTCCCGATCTCCGACCCCATGCGTGCAGAAAAATCCCAAGCGGCAGCTCTTGGGGAATTTTTGACGTGGCGCCGGGCGCCTTCGCCCCGGGTCTGTGCTCAGGGCAGACAAGTTCACCGTGGGCACCAAATCCAGAGGCAATGTCTCGGGACCGACAGAGACCACCTCTAGGGTCCAAAATTCTGGCGAGTGCTCTCGGGAAGCTGGACACTCTGCTAGGTGCAAGTGCCCCAAAAGGCCAGGTCTGGATCCCAGAGGCCAAGCTGTCAGAGAAATGCCGGTGCTAGTGGTCCCGATCTCCGACCCCATGTGTGCAGAAAAATCCCAAGCGGCAGCTCTTGGGGAATTTTTGACGTGGCGCCGGGCGCCTTCGCCCCGGGTCTGTGCTCAGGGCAGACAAGTTCACCGTGGGCACCAAATCCAGAGGCAATGTCTCGGGAACGACAGAGACCACCTCTAGGGTCCAAAATTCTGGCGAGGGCTCTCGGGAAGCTGGACACTCTGCTAGGTGCAAGTGCCCCAAAAGGCCAGGTCTGGATCCCAGAGGCCAAGCTGTCAGAGAAATGCCGGTGCTGGTGGTCCCGATCTCCGACCCCATGTGTGCAGAAAAATCCCAAGCGGCAGCTCTTGGGGAATTTTTGACGTGGCGCCGGGCGCCTTCGCCCCGGGTCTGTGCTCAGGGCAGACAAGTTCACCGTGGGCACCAAATCCAGAGGCAATGTCTCGGGACCGACAGAGCCCACCTCTAGGGTCCAAACTTCTGGCGACGGCTCTCGGGAAGCTGGACACTCTGCTAGGTGCAAGTGCCCCAAAAGGCCAGGTCTGGATCCCAGAGGCCAAGCTGTCAGAGAAATGCCGGTGCTGGTGGTCCCGATCGTCGCCCCCATGTGTGGTGCAAAATCGCAAGCGGCAGCTCGTGGGGAATTTTTGACGTGGCGCCGGGCGCCTTCGCCCCGGGTCTGTGCTCAGGGCAGACAAGTTCACCGTGGGCACCAAATCCAGAGGCAATGTCTCGGGACCGACAGAGCCCACCTCTAGGGTCCAAAATTCTGGCGACGGCTCTCGGGAAGCTGGACACTCTGCTAGGTGCAAGTGCCCCAAAAGGCCAGGTCTGGATCCCAGAGGCCAAGCTGTCAGAGAAATGCCGGTGCTGGTGGTCCCGATCTCCGACCCCATGTGTGCAGAAAAATCCCAAGCGGCAGCTCTTGGGGAATTTTTGACGTGGCGCCGGGCGCCTTCGCCCCGGGTCTGTGCTCAGGGCAGACAAGTTCACCGTGGGCACCAAATCCAGAGGCAATGTCTCGGGAACGACAGAGACCACCTCTAGGGTCCAAAATTCTGGCGAGGGCTCTCGGGAAGCTGGACACTCTGATAGGTGCAAGTGCCCCAAAAGGCCAGGTCTGGATCCCAGAGGCCAAGCTGTCAGAGAAATGCCGGTGCTGGTGGTCCCGATCGTCGCCCCCATGTGTGGTGCAAAATCGCAAGCGGCAGCTCTTGGGGAATTTTTGACGTGGCGCCGGGCGCCTTCGCCCCGGGTCTGTGCTCAGGGCAGACAAGTTCACCGTGGGCACCAAATCCAGAGGCAATGTCTCGGGACCGACAGAGCCCACCTCTAGGGTCCAAAATTCTGGCGACGGCTCTCGGGAAGCTGGACACTCTGCTAGGTGCAAGTGCCCCAAAAGGCCAGGTCTGGATCCCAGAGGCCAAGCTGTCAGAGAAATGCCGGTGCTGGTGGTCCTGATCACTGACCCCATGTGTGGTACAAAATCGCAAGCGGCAGCTCTTGGGGAATTTTTGACGTGGCGCCGGGCGCCTTCGCCCCGGGTCTGTGCTCAGGGCAGACAAGTTCACCGTGGGCACCAAATCCAGAGGCAATGTCTCGGGACCGACAGAGCCCACCTCTAGGGTCCAAAATTCTGGCGACGGCTCTCGGGAAGCTGGACACTCTGCTAGGTGCAAGTGCCCCAAAAGGCCAGGTCTGGATCCCAGAGGCCAAGCTGTCAGAGAAATGCCGGTGCTGGTGGTCCCGATCTCCGACCCCATGCGTGCAGAAAAATCCCAAGCGGCAGCTCTTGGGGAATTTTTGACGTGGCGCCGGGCGCCTTCGCCCCGGGTCTGTGCTCAGGGCAGACAAGTTCACCGTGGGCACCAAATCCAGAGGCAATGTCTCGGGACCGACAGAGACCACCTCTAGGGTCCAAAATTCTGGCGAGGGCTCTCGGGAAGCTGGACACTCTGCTAGGTGCAAGTGCCCCAAAAGGCCAGGTCTGGATCCCAGAGGCCAAGCTGTCAGAGAAATGCCGGTGCTAGTGGTCCCGATCTCCGACCCCATGTGTGCAGAAAAATCCCAAGCGGCAGCTCTTGGGGAATTTTTGACGTGGCGCCGGGCGCCTTCGCCCCGGGTCTGTGCTCAGGGCAGACAAGTTCACCGTGGGCACCAAATCCAGAGGCAATGTCTCGGGAACGACAGAGACCACCTCTAGGGTCCAAAATTCTGGCGAGGGCTCTCGGGAAGCTGGACACTCTGCTAGGTGCAAGTGCCCCAAAAGGCCAGGTCTGGATCCCAGAGGCCAAGCTGTCAGAGAAATGCCGGTGCTGGTGGCCCCGATCACCGACCCCATGTGTGGTGCAAAATCGCAAGCGGCAGCTCTTGGGGAATTTTTGACGTGGCGCGGGGCGCCTTCGCCCCAGGTCTGTGCTCAGGGCAGACAAGTTCACCGTGGGCACCAAATCCAGAGGCAATGTCTCGGGACCGACAGAGACCACCTCTAGGGTCCAAAATTCTGGCGACGGCTCTCGGGAAGCTGGACACTCTGCTAGGTGCAAGTGCCCCAAAAGGCCAGGTCTGGATCCCAGAGGCCAAGCTGTCAGAGAAATGCCGGTGCTGGTGGTCCCGATCTCCGACCCCATGTGTGCAGAAAAATCCCAAGCGGCAGCTCTTGGGGAATTTTTGACGTGGCGCCGGGCGCCTTCGCCCCGGGTCTGTGCTCAGGGCAGACAAGTTCACCGTGGGCACCAAATCCAGAGGCAATGTCTCGGGACCGACAGAGACCACCTCTAGGGTCCAAAATTCTGGCGACGGCTCTCAAGGAGCTGGACACTCTGCTAGGTGCAAGTGCCCCAAAAGGCCAGGTCTGGATCCCAGAGGCCAAGCTGTCAGAGAAATGCCGGTGCTGGTGGTCCCGATCGTCGACCCCATGTGTGGTGCAAAATCGCAAGCGGCAGCTCTTGGGGAATTTTTGATGTGGCGCCGGGCGCCTTCGCCCCGGGTCTGTGCTCAGGGCAGACAAGTTCACCGTGGGCACCAAATCCAGAGGCAATGTCTCGGGACCGACAGAGCCCACCTCTACGGTCCAAAATTCTGGCGACGGCTCTCGGGAAGCTGGACACTCTGCTAGGTGCAAGTGCCCCAAAAGGCCAGGTCTGGATCCCAGAGGCCAAGTTGTCAGAGAAATGCCGGTGCTGGTGGTCCTGATCACCGACCCCTTGTGTGGTACAAAATCGCAAGCGGCAGCTCTTGGGGAATTTTTGACGTGGCGCCGGGCGCCTTCGCCCCGGGTCTGTGCTTAGGGCAGACAAGTTCACCGTGGGCACCAAATCCAGAGGCAATGTCTCGGGACCGACAGAGACCACCTCTAGGGTCCAAAATTCTGGCGACGGCTCTCGGGAAGCTGGACACTCTGCTAGGTACAAGTGCCCCAAAAGGCCAGGTCTGGATCCCAGAGGCCAAGCTGTCAGAGAAATGCCGGTGCTGGTGGTCCCGATCTCCGACCCCATGTGTGCAGAAAAATCCCAAGCGGCAGCTCTTGGGGAATTTTTGACGTGGCGCCGGGCGCCTTCGCCCCGGGTCTGTGCTCAGGGCAGACAAGTTCACCGTGGGCACCAAATCCAGAGGCAATGTCTCGGGACCGACAGAGACCACCTCTAGGGTCCAAAATTCTGGCGAGGGCTCTCGGGAAGCTGGACACTCTGCTAGGTGCAAGTGCCCCAAAAGGCCAGGTCTGGATCCCAGAGGCCAAGCTGTCAGAGAAATGCCGGTGCTGGTGGTCCCGATCTCCGACCCCATGTGTGCAGAAAAATCCCAAGCGGCAGCTCTTGGGGAATTTTTGACGTGGCGCGGGGCGCCTTCACCCCGGGTCTGTGCTCAGGGCAGACAAGTTCACCGTGGGCACCAAATCCAGAGGCAATGTCTCGGGACCGACAGAGACCACCTCTAGGGTCCAAATTTCTGGCGAGGGCTCTCGGGAAGCTGGACACTCTGCTAGGTGCAAGTGCCCCAAAAGGCCAGGTCTGGATCCCAGAGGCCAAGCTGTCAGAGAAATGCCGGTGCTGGTGGTCCCGATCTCCGACCCCATGTGTGCAGAAAAATCCCAAGCGGCAGCTCTTGGGGAATTTTTGACGTGGCGCCGGGCGCCTTCGCCCCGGGTCTGTGCTCAGGGCAGACAAGTTCACCGTGGGCACCAAATCCAGAGGCAATGTCTCGGGACCGACAGAGACCACCTCTAGGGTCCAAAATTCTGGCGAGGGCTCTCGGGAAGCTGGACACTCTGCTAGGTGCAAGTGCCCCAAAAGGCCAGGTCTGGATCCCAGAGGCCAAGCTGTCAGAGAAATGCCGGTGCTGGTGGTCCCGATCACCGACCCCATGTGTGGTGCAAAATCGCAAGCGGCAGCTCTTGGGGAATTTTTGACGTGGCGCGGGGCGCCTTCGCCCCGGGTCTGTGCTCAGGGCAGACAAGTTCACCCTGGGCACCAAATCCAGAGGCAATGTCTCGGGACCGACAGAGCCCACCTCTAGGGTCCAAAATTCTGGCGACGGCTCTCGGGAAGCTGGACACTCTGCTAGGTGCAAGTGCCCCAAAAGGCCAGGTCTGGATCCCAGAGGCCAAGCTGTCAGAGAAATGCCGGTGCTGGTGGCCCCGATCACCGACCCCATGTGTGGTGCAAAATCGCAAGCGGCAGCTCTTGGGGAATTTTTGACGTGGCGCGGGGCGCCTTCGCCCCGGGTCTGTGCTCAGGGCAGACAAGTTCACCGTGGGCACCAAATCCAGAGGCAATGTCTCGGGACCGACAGAGACCACCTCTAGGGTCCAAATTTCTGGCGAGGGCTCTCGGGAAGCTGGACACTCTGCTAGGTGCAAGTGCCCCAAAAGGCCAGGTCTGGATCCCAGAGGCCAAGCTGTCAGAGAAATGCCGGTGCTGGTGGTCCCGATCTCCGACCCCATGTGTGCAGAAAAATCCCAAGCGGCAGCTCTTGGGGAATTTTTGACGTGGCGCCGGGCGCCTTCGCCCCGGGTCTGTGCTCAGGGCAGACAAGTTCACCGTGGGCACCAAATCCAGAGGCAATGTCTCGGGACCGACAGAGACCACCTCTAGGGTCCAAAATTCTGGCGAGGGCTCTCGGGAAGCTGGACACTCTGCTAGGTGCAAGTGCCCCAAAAGGCCAGGTCTGGATCCCAGAGGCCAAGCTGTCAGAGAAATGCCGGTGCTGGTGGTCCCGATCACCGACCCCATGTGTGGTGCAAAATCGCAAGCGGCAGCTCTTGGGGAATTTTTGACGTGGCGCGGGGCGCCTTCGCCCCGGGTCTGTGCTCAGGGCAGACAAGTTCACCCTGGGCACCAAATCCAGAGGCAATGTCTCGGGACCGACAGAGCCCACCTCTAGGGTCCAAAATTCTGGCGACGGCTCTCGGGAAGCTGGACACTCTGCTAGGTGCAAGTGCCCCAAAAGGCCAGGTCTGGATCCCAGAGGCCAAGCTGTCAGAGAAATGCCGGTGCTGGTGGCCCCGATCACCGACCCCATGTGTGGTGCAAAATCGCAAGCGGCAGCTCTTGGGGAATTTTTGACGTGGCGCGGGGCGCCTTCGCCCCGGGTCTGTGCTCAGGGCAGACAAGTTCACCGTGGGCACCAAATCCAGAGGCAATGTCTCGGGACCGACAGAGACCACCTCTAGGGTCCAAAATTCTGGCGACGGCTCTCGGGAAGCTGGACACTCTGCTAGGTGCAAGTGCCCCAAAAGGCCAGGTCTGGATCCCAGAGGCCAAGCTGTCAGAGAAATGCCGGTGCTGGTGGTCCCGATCTCCGACCCCATGTGTGCAGAAAAATCCCAAGCGGCAGCTCTTGGGGAATTTTTGACGTGGCGCCGGGCGCCTTCGCCCCGGGTCTGTGCTCAGGGCAGACAAGTTCACCGTGGGCACCAAATCCAGAGGCAATGTCTCGGGACCGACAGAGCCCACCTCTAGGGTCCAAACTTCTGGCGACGGCTCTCGGGAAGCTGGACACTCTGCTAGGTGCAAGTGCCCCAAAAGGCCAGGTCTGGATCCCAGAGGCCAAGCTGTCAGAGAAATGCCGGTGCTGGTGGTCCCGATCGTCGCCCCCATGTGTGGTGCAAAATCGCAAGCGGCAGCTCGTGGGGAATTTTTGACGTGGCGCCGGGCGCCTTCGCCCCGGGTCTGTGCTCAGGGCAGACAAGTTCACCGTGGGCACCAAATCCAGAGGCAATGTCTCGGGACCGACAGAGCCCACCTCTAGGGTCCAAAATTCTGGCGACGGCTCTCGGGAAGCTGGACACTCTGCTAGGTGCAAGTGCCCCAAAAGGCCAGGTCTGGATCCCAGAGGCCAAGCTGTCAGAGAAATGCCGGTGCTGGTGGTCCCGATCTCCGACCCCATGTGTGCAGAAAAATCCCAAGCGGCAGCTCTTGGGGAATTTTTGACGTGGCGCCGGGCGCCTTCGCCCCGGGTCTGTGCTCAGGGCAGACAAGTTCACCGTGGGCACCAAATCCAGAGGCAATGTCTCGGGAACGACAGAGACCACCTCTAGGGTCCAAAATTCTGGCGAGGGCTCTCGGGAAGCTGGACACTCTGATAGGTGCAAGTGCCCCAAAAGGCCAGGTCTGGATCCCAGAGGCCAAGCTGTCAGAGAAATGCCGGTGCTGGTGGTCCCGATCGTCGCCCCCATGTGTGGTGCAAAATCGCAAGCGGCAGCTCTTGGGGAATTTTTGACGTGGCGCCGGGCGCCTTCGCCCCGGGTCTGTGCTCAGGGCAGACAAGTTCACCGTGGGCACCAAATCCAGAGGCAATGTCTCGGGACCGACAGAGCCCACCTCTAGGGTCCAAAATTCTGGCGACGGCTCTCGGGAAGCTGGACACTCTGCTAGGTGCAAGTGCCCCAAAAGGCCAGGTCTGGATCCCAGAGGCCAAGCTGTCAGAGAAATGCCGGTGCTGGTGGTCCTGATCACTGACCCCATGTGTGGTACAAAATCGCAAGCGGCAGCTCTTGGGGAATTTTTGACGTGGCGCCGGGCGCCTTCGCCCCGGGTCTGTGCTCAGGGCAGACAAGTTCACCGTGGGCACCAAATCCAGAGGCAATGTCTCGGGACCGACAGAGCCCACCTCTAGGGTCCAAAATTCTGGCGACGGCTCTCGGGAAGCTGGACACTCTGCTAGGTGCAAGTGCCCCAAAAGGCCAGGTCTGGATCCCAGAGGCCAAGCTGTCAGAGAAATGCCGGTGCTGGTGGTCCCGATCTCCGACCCCATGCGTGCAGAAAAATCCCAAGCGGCAGCTCTTGGGGAATTTTTGACGTGGCGCCGGGCGCCTTCGCCCCGGGTCTGTGCTCAGGGCAGACAAGTTCACCGTGGGCACCAAATCCAGAGGCAATGTCTCGGGACCGACAGAGACCACCTCTAGGGTCCAAAATTCTGGCGAGGGCTCTCGGGAAGCTGGACACTCTGCTAGGTGCAAGTGCCCCAAAAGGCCAGGTCTGGATCCCAGAGGCCAAGCTGTCAGAGAAATGCCGGTGCTAGTGGTCCCGATCTCCGACCCCATGTGTGCAGAAAAATCCCAAGCGGCAGCTCTTGGGGAATTTTTGACGTGGCGCGGGGCGCCTTCGCCCCGGGTCTGTGCTCAGGGCAGACAAGTTCACCGTGGGCACCAAATCCAGAGGCAATGTCTCGGGAACGACAGAGACCACCTCTAGGGTCCAAAATTCTGGCGAGGGCTCTCGGGAAGCTGGACACTCTGCTAGGTGCAAGTGCCCCAAAAGGCCAGGTCTGGATCCCAGAGGCCAAGCTGTCAGAGAAATGCCGGTGCTGGTGGCCCCGATCACCGACCCCATGTGTGGTGCAAAATCGCAAGCGGCAGCTCTTGGGGAATTTTTGACGTGGCGCGGGGCGCCTTCGCCCCGGGTCTGTGCTCAGGGCAGACAAGTTCACCGTGGGCACCAAATCCAGAGGCAATGTCTCGGGACCGACAGAGACCACCTCTAGGGTCCAAAATTCTGGCGACGGCTCTCGGGAAGCTGGACACTCTGCTAGGTGCAAGTGCCCCAAAAGGCCAGGTCTGGATCCCAGAGGCCAAGCTGTCAGAGAAATGCCGGTGCTGGTGGTCCCGATCTCCGACCCCATGTGTGCAGAAAAATCCCAAGCGGCAGCTCTTGGGGAATTTTTGACGTGGCGCCGGGCGCCTTCGCCCCGGGTCTGTGCTCAGGGCAGACAAGTTCACCGTGGGCACCAAATCCAGAGGCAATGTCTCGGGACCGACAGAGACCACCTCTAGGGTCCAAAATTCTGGCGAGGGCTCTCGGGAAGCTGGACAATCTGCTAGGTGCAAGTGCCCCAAAAGGCCAGGTCTGGATCCCAGAGGCCAAGCTGTCAGAGAAATGCCGGTGCTGGTGGTCCCGATCGTCGACCCCATGTGTGGTGCAAAATCGCAAGCGGCAGCTCTTGGGGAATTTTTGATGTGGCGCCGGGCGCCTTCGCCCCGGGTCTGTGCTCAGGGCAGACAAGTTCACCGTGGGCACCAAATCCAGAGGCAATGTCTCGGGACCGACAGAGCCCACCTCTACGGTCCAAAATTCTGGCGACGGCTCTCGGGAAGCTGGACACTCTGCTAGGTGCAAGTGCCCCAAAAGGCCAGGTCTGGATCCCAGAGGCCAAGTTGTCAGAGAAATGCCGGTGCTGGTGGTCCTGATCACCGACCCCTTGTGTGGTACAAAATCGCAAGCGGCAGCTCTTGGGGAATTTTTGACGTGGCGCCGGGCGCCTTCGCCCCGGGTCTGTGCTTAGGGCAGACAAGTTCACCGTGGGCACCAAATCCAGAGGCAATGTCTCGGGACCGACAGAGACCACCTCTAGGGTCCAAAATTCTGGCGACGGCTCTCGGGAAGCTGGACACTCTGCTAGGTACAAGTGCCCCAAAAGGCCAGGTCTGGATCCCAGAGGCCAAGCTGTCAGAGAAATGCCGGTGCTGGTGGTCCCGATCTCCGACCCCATGTGTGCAGAAAAATCCCAAGCGGCAGCTCTTGGGGAATTTTTGACGTGGCGCCGGGCGCCTTCGCCCCGGGTCTGTGCTCAGGGCAGACAAGTTCACCGTGGGCACCAAATCCAGAGGCAATGTCTCGGGACCGACAGAGACCACCTCTAGGGTCCAAAATTCTGGCGAGGGCTCTCGGGAAGCTGGACACTCTGCTAGGTGCAAGTGCCCCAAAAGGCCAGGTCTGGATCCCAGAGGCCAAGCTGTCAGAGAAATGCCGGTGCTGGTGGTCCCGATCTCCGACCCCATGTGTGCAGAAAAATCCCAAGCGGCAGCTCTTGGGGAATTTTTGACGTGGCGCGGGGCGCCTTCACCCCGGGTCTGTGCTCAGGGCAGACAAGTTCACCGTGGGCACCAAATCCAGAGGCAATGTCTCGGGACCGACAGAGACCACCTCTAGGGTCCAAATTTCTGGCGAGGGCTCTCGGGAAGCTGGACACTCTGCTAGGTGCAAGTGCCCCAAAAGGCCAGGTCTGGATCCCAGAGGCCAAGCTGTCAGAGAAATGCCGGTGCTGGTGGTCCCGATCTCCGACCCCATGTGTGCAGAAAAATCCCAAGCGGCAGCTCTTGGGGAATTTTTGACGTGGCGCCGGGCGCCTTCGCCCCGGGTCTGTGCTCAGGGCAGACAAGTTCACCGTGGGCACCAAATCCAGAGGCAATGTCTCGGGACCGACAGAGACCACCTCTAGGGTCCAAAATTCTGGCGAGGGCTCTCGGGAAGCTGGACACTCTGCTAGGTGCAAGTGCCCCAAAAGGCCAGGTCTGGATCCCAGAGGCCAAGCTGTCAGAGAAATGCCGGTGCTGGTGGTCCCGATCACCGACCCCATGTGTGGTGCAAAATCGCAAGCGGCAGCTCTTGGGGAATTTTTGACGTGGCGCGGGGCGCCTTCGCCCCGGGTCTGTGCTCAGGGCAGACAAGTTCACCCTGGGCACCAAATCCAGAGGCAATGTCTCGGGACCGACAGAGCCCACCTCTAGGGTCCAAAATTCTGGCGACGGCTCTCGGGAAGCTGGACACTCTGCTAGGTGCAAGTGCCCCAAAAGGCCAGGTCTGGATCCCAGAGGCCAAGCTGTCAGAGAAATGCCGGTGCTGGTGGCCCCGATCACCGACCCCATGTGTGGTGCAAAATCGCAAGCGGCAGCTCTTGGGGAATTTTTGACGTGGCGCGGGGCGCCTTCGCCCCGGGTCTGTGCTCAGGGCAGACAAGTTCACCGTGGGCACCAAATCCAGAGGCAATGTCTCGGGACCGACAGAGACCACCTCTAGGGTCCAAAATTCTGGCGACGGCTCTCGGGAAGCTGGACACTCTGCTAGGTGCAAGTGCCCCAAAAGGCCAGGTCTGGATCCCAGAGGCCAAGCTGTCAGAGAAATGCCGGTGCTGGTGGTCCCGATCTCCGACCCCATGTGTGCAGAAAAATCCCAAGCGGCAGCTCTTGGGGAATTTTTGACGTGGCGCCGGGCGCCTTCGCCCCGGGTCTGTGCTCAGGGCAGACAAGTTCACCGTGGGCACCAAATCCAGAGGCAATGTCTCGGGACCGACAGAGCCCACCTCTAGGGTCCAAAATTCTGGCGACGGCTCTCAAGGAGCTGGACACTCTGCTAGGTGCAAGTGCCCCAAAAGGCCAGGTCTGGATCCCAGAGGCCAAGATGTCAGAGAAATGCCGGTGCTGGTGGTCCCGATCGTCGACCCCATGTGTGGTGCAAAATCGCAAGCGGCAGCTCTTGGGGAATTTTTGACGTGGCGCCGGGCGCCTTCGCCCCGGGTCTGTGCTCAGGGCAGACAAGTTCACCGTGGGCACCAAATCCAGAGGCAATGTCTCGGGACCGACAGAGCCCACCTCTAGGGTCCAAAATTCTGGCGACGGCTCTCGGGAAGCTGGACACTCTGCTAGGTGCAAGTGCCCCAAAAGGCCAGGTCTGGATCCCAGAGGCCAAGTTGTCAGAGAAATGCCGGTGCTGGTGGTCCTGATCACCGACCCCTTGTGTGGTACAAAATCGCAAGCGGCAGCTCTTTGGGAATTTTTGACGTGGCGCCGGGCGCCTTCGCCCCGGGTCTGTGCTTAGGGCAGACAAGTTCACCGTGGGCACCAAATCCAGAGGCAATGTCTCGGGACCGACAGAGACCACCTCTAGGGTCCAAAATTCTGGCGACGGCTCTCGGGAAGCTGGACACTCTGCTAGGTACAAGTGCCCCAAAAGGCCAGGTCTGGATCCCAGAGGCCAAGCTGTCAGAGAAATGCCGGTGCTGGTGGTCCCGATCTCCGACCCCATGTGTGCAGAAAAATCCCAAGCGGCAGCTCTTGGGGAATTTTTGACGTGGCGCCGGGCGCCTTCGCCCCGGGTCTGTGCTCAGGGCAGACAAGTTCACCGTGGGCACCAAATCCAGAGGCAATGTCTCGGGACCGACAGAGACCACCTCTAGGGTCCAAAATTCTGGCGAGGGCTCTCGGGAAGCTGGACACTCTGCTAGGTGCAAGTGCCCCAAAAGGCCAGGTCTGGATCCCAGAGGCCAAGCTGTCAGAGAAATGCCGGTGCTGGTGGTCCCGATCTCCGACCCCATGTGTGCAGAAAAATCCCAAGCGGCAGCTCTTGGGGAATTTTTGACGTGGCGCGGGGCGCCTTCACCCCGGGTCTGTGCTCAGGGCAGACAAGTTCACCGTGGGCACCAAATCCAGAGGCAATGTCTCGGGACCGACAGAGACCACCTCTAGGGTCCAAAATTCTGGCGAGGGCTCTCGGGAAGCTGGACACTCTGCTAGGTGCAAGTGCCCCAAAAGGCCAGGTCTGGATCCCAGAGGCCAAGCTGTCAGAGAAATGCCGGTGCTGGTGGTCCCGATCTCCGACCCCATGTGTGCAGAAAAATCCCAAGCGGCAGCTCTTGGGGAATTTTTGACGTGGCGCCGGGCGCCTTCGCCCCGGGTCTGTGCTCAGGGCAGACAAGTTCACCGTGGGCACCAAATCCAGAGGCAATGTCTCGGGACCGACAGAGACCACCTCTAGGGTCCAAAATTCTGGCGAGGGCTCTCGGGAAGCTGGACACTCTGCTAGGTGCAAGTGCCCCAAAAGGCCAGGTCTGGATCCCAGAGGCCAAGCTGTCAGAGAAATGCCGGTGCTGGTGGTCCCGATCACCGACCCCATGTGTGGTGCAAAATCGCAAGCGGCAGCTCTTGGGGAATTTTTGACGTGGCGCGGGGCGCCTTCGCCCCGGGTCTGTGCTCAGGGCAGACAAGTTCACCCTGGGCACCAAATCCAGAGGCAATGTCTCGGGACCGACAGAGCCCACCTCTAGGGTCCAAAATTCTGGCGACGGCTCTCGGGAAGCTGGACACTCTGCTAGGTGCAAGTGCCCCAAAAGGCCAGGTCTGGATCCCAGAGGCCAAGCTGTCAGAGAAATGCCGGTGCTGGTGGTCCCGATCACCGACCCCATGTGTGGTGCAAAATCGCAAGCGGCAGCTCTTGGGGAATTTTTGACGTGGCGCGGGGCGCCTTCGCCCCGGGTCTGTGCTCAGGGCAGACAAGTTCACCGTGGGCACCAAATCCAGAGGCAATGTCTCGGGACCGACAGAGCCCACCTCTAGGGTCCAAAATTCTGGCGAGGGCTCTCGGGAAGCTGGACACTCTGCTAGGTGCAAGTGCCCCAAAAGGCCAGGTCTGGATCCCAGAGGCCAAGCTGTCAGAGAAATGCCGGTGCTGGTGGCCCCGATCACCGACCCCATGTGTGGTGCAAAATCGCAAGCGGCAGCTCTTGGGGAATTTTTGACGTGGCGCGGGGCGCCTTCGCCCCGGGTCTGTGCTCAGGGCAGACAAGTTCACCGTGGGCACCAAATCCAGAGGCAATGTCTCGGGACCGACAGAGACCACCTCTAGGGTCCAAAATTCTGGCGACGGCTCTCGGGAAGCTGGACACTCTGCTAGGTGCAAGTGCCCCAAAAGGCCAGGTCTGGATCCCAGAGGCCAAGCTGTCAGAGAAATGCCGGTGCTGGTGGTCCCGATCTCCGACCCCATGTGTGCAGAAAAATCCCAAGCGGCAGCTCTTGGGGAATTTTTGACGTGGCGCCGGGCGCCTTCGCCCCGGGTCTGTGCTCAGGGCAGACAAGTTCACCGTGGGCACCAAATCCAGAGGCAATGTCTCGGGACCGACAGAGCCCACCTCTAGGGTCCAAAATTCTGGCGACGGCTCTCAAGGAGCTGGACACTCTGCTAGGTGCAAGTGCCCCAAAAGGCCAGGTCTGGATCCCAGAGGCCAAGCTGTCAGAGAAATGCCGGTGCTGGTGGTCCCGATCGTCGACCCCATGTGTGGTGCAAAATCGCAAGCGGCAGCTCTTGGGGAATTTTTGACGTGGCGCCGGGCGCCTTCGCCCCGGGTCTGTGCTCAGGGCAGACAAGTTCACCGTGGGCACCAAATCCAGAGGCAATGTCTCGGGACCGACAGAGCCCACCTCTAGGGTCCAAAATTCTGGCGACGGCTCTCGGGAAGCTGGACACTCTGCTAGGTGCAAGTGCCCCAAAAGGCCAGGTCTGGATCCCAGAGGCCAAGTTGTCAGAGAAATGCCGGTGCTGGTGGTCCTGATCACCGACCCCTTGTGTGGTACAAAATCGCAAGCGGCAGCTCTTTGGGAATTTTTGACGTGGCGCCGGGCGCCTTCGCCCCGGGTCTGTGCTTAGGGCAGACAAGTTCACCGTGGGCACCAAATCCAGAGGCAATGTCTCGGGACCGACAGAGCCCACCTCTAGGGTCCAAAATTCTGGCGACGGCTCTCGGGAAGCTGGACACTCTGCTAGGTACAAGTGCCCCAAAAGGCCAGGTCTGGATCCCAGAGGCCAAGCTGTCAGAGAAATGCCGGTGCTGGTGGTCCCGATCTCCGACCCCATGTGTGCAGAAAAATCCCAAGCGGCAGCTCTTGGGGAATTTTTGACGTGGCGCCGGGCGCCTTCGCCCCGGGTCTGTGCTCAGGGCAGACAAGTTCACCGTGGGCACCAAATCCAGAGGCAATGTCTCGGGACCGACAGAGACCACCTCTAGGGTCCAAAATTCTGGCGAGGGCTCTCGGGAAGCTGGACACTCTGCTAGGTGCAAGTGCCCCAAAAGGCCAGGTCTGGATCCCAGAGGCCAAGCTGTCAGAGAAATGCCGGTGCTGGTGGTCCCGATCTCCGACCCCATGTGTGCAGAAAAATCCCAAGCGGCAGCTCTTGGGGAATTTTTGACGTGGCGCGGGGCGCCTTCACCCCGGGTCTGTGCTCAGGGCAGACAAGTTCACCGTGGGCACCAAATCCAGAGGCAATGTCTCGGGACCGACAGAGACCACCTCTAGGGTCCAAAATTCTGGCGAGGGCTCTCGGGAAGCTGGACACTCTGCTAGGTGCAAGTGCCCCAAAAGGCCAGGTCTGGATCCCAGAGGCCAAGCTGTCAGAGAAATGCCGGTGCTGGTGGTCCCGATCTCCGACCCCATGTGTGCAGAAAAATCCCAAGCGGCAGCTCTTGGGGAATTTTTGACGTGGCGCCGGGCGCCTTCGCCCCGGGTCTGTGCTCAGGGCAGACAAGTTCACCGTGGGCACCAAATCCAGAGGCAATGTCTCGGGAACGACAGAGACCACCTCTAGGGTCCAAAATTCTGGCGAGGGCTCTCAGGAAGCTGGACACTCTGCTAGGTGCAAGTGCCCCAAAAGGCCAGGTCTGGATCCCAGAGGCCAAGCTGTCAGAGAAATGCCGGTGCTGGCGGTCCCGATCGTCGACCCCATGTGTGGTGCAAAATCGCAAGCGGCAGCTCTTGGGGAATTTTTGACGTGGCGCCGGGCGCCTTCGCCCCGCGTCTGTGCTCAGGGCAGACAAGTTCACCGTGGGCACCAAATCCAGAGGCAATGTCTCGGGACCGACAGAGCCCACCTCTAGGGTCCAAAATTCTGGCGACGGCTCTTAAGGAGCTGGACACTCTGCTAGGTGCAAGTGCCCCAAAAGCCCAGGTCTGGATCCCAGAGGCCAAGCTGTCAGAGAAATGCCGGTGCTGGTGGTCCCGATCGTCGACCCCATGTGTGGTGCAAAATCGCAAGCGGCAGCTCTTGGGGAATTTTTGACGTGGCGCCGGGCGCCTTCGCCCCGGGTCTGTGCTCAGGGCAGACAAGTTCACCGTGGGCACCAAATCCAGAGGCAATGTCTCGGGACCGACAGAGCCCACCTCTAGGGTCCAAAATTCTGGCGAGGGCTCTCGGGAAGCTGGACACTCTGCTAGGTGCAAGTGCCCCAAAAGGCCAGGTCTGGATCCCAGAGGCCAAGCTGTCAGAGAAATGCCGGTGCTGGTGGTCCCGATCTCCGACCCCATGTGTGCAGAAAAATCCCAAGCGGCAGCTCTTGGGGAATTTTTGACGTGGCGCCGGGCGCCTTCGCCCCGGGTCTGTGCTCAGGGCAGACAAGTTCACCGTGGGCACCAAATCCAGAGGCAATGTCTCGGGACCGACAGAGCCCACCTCTAGGGTCCAAAATTCTGGCGACGGCTCTCGGGAAGCTGGACACTCTGCTAGGTGCAAGTGCCCCAAAAGGCCAGGTCTGGATCCCAGAGGCCAAGCTGTCAGAGAAATGCCGGTGCTGGTGGTCCTGATCACTGACCCCATGTGTGGTACAAAATCGCAAGCGGCAGCTCTTGGGGAATTTTTGACGTGGCGCCGGGCGCCTTCGCCCCGGGTCTGTGCTCAGGGCAGACAAGTTCACCGTGGGCACCAAATCCAGAGGCAATGTCTCGGGAACGACAGAGACCACCTCTAGGGTCCAAAATTCTGGCGAGGGCTCTCAGGAAGCTGGACACTCTGCTAGGTGCAAGTGCCCCAAAAGGCCAGGTCTGGATCCCAGAGGCCAAGCTGTCAGAGAAATGCCGGTGCTGGCGGTCCCGATCGTCGACCCCATGTGTGGTGCAAAATCGCAAGCGGCAGCTCTTGGGGAATTTTTGACGTGGCGCCGGGCGCCTTCGCCCCGTGTCTGTGCTCAGGGCAGACAAGTTCACCGTGGGCACCAAATCCAGAGGCAATGTCTCGGGACCGACAGAGCCCACCTCTAGGGTCCAAAATTCTGGCGACGGCTCTTAAGGAGCTGGACACTCTGCTAGGTGCAAGTGCCCCAAAAGCCCAGGTCTGGATCCCAGAGGCCAAGCTGTCAGAGAAATGCCGGTGCTGGTGGTCCCGATCGTCGACCCCATGTGTGGTGCAAAATCGCAAGCGGCAGCTCTTGGGGAATTTTTGACGTGGCGCCGGGCGCCTTCGCCCCGGGTCTGTGCTCAGGGCAGACAAGTTCACCGTGGGCACCAAATCCAGAGGCAATGTCTCGGGACCGACAGAGCCCACCTCTAGGGTCCAAAATTCTGGCGAGGGCTCTCGGGAAGCTGGACACTCTGCTAGGTGCAAGTGCCCCAAAAGGCCAGGTCTGGATCCCAGAGGCCAAGCTGTCAGAGAAATGCCGGTGCTGGTGGTCCCGATCTCCGACCCCATGTGTGCAGAAAAATCCCAAGCGGCAGCTCTTGGGGAATTTTTGACGTGGCGCCGGGCGCCTTCGCCCCGGGTCTGTGCTCAGGGCAGACAAGTTCACCGTGGGCACCAAATCCAGAGGCAATGTCTCGGGAACGACAGAGACCACCTCTAGGGTCCAAAATTCTGGCGACGGCTCTCAAGGAGCTGGACACTCTGCTAGGTGCAAGTGCCCCAAAAGGCCAGGTCTGGATCCCAGAGGCCAAGCTGTCAGAGAAATGCCGGTGCTGGTGGTCCCGATCGTCGACCCCATGTGTGGTGCAAAATCGCAAGCGGCAGCTCTTTGGGAATTTTTTGACGTGGCGCCGGGCGCCTTCGCCCCGGGTCTGTGCTCAGGGCAGACAAGTTCACCGTGGGCACCAAATCCAGAGGCAATGTCTCGGGAATGACAGAGACCACCTCTAGGGTCCAAAATACTGGCGACGGCTCTCGGGAAGCTGGACACTCTGCTAGGTGCAAGTGCCCCAAAAGGCCAGGTCTGGATCCCAGAGGCCAAGCTGTCAGAGAAATGCCGGTGCTGGTGGTCCCGATCGTCGACCCCATGTGTGGTGCAAAATCGCAAGCTGCAGCTCTTGGGGAATTTTTGACGTGGCGCGGGGCGCCTTCGCCCCGGGTCTGTGCTCAGGGCAGACAAGTTCACCGTGGGCACCAAATCCAGAGGCAATGTCTCGGGAACGACAGAGACCACCTCTAGGGTCCAAAATTCTGGCGAGGGCTCTCGGGAAGCTGGACACTCTGCTAGGTGCAAGTGCCCCAAAAGGCCAGGTCTGGATCCCAGAGGCCAAGCTGTCAGAGAAATGCCGGTGCTGGCGGTCCCGATCTCCGACCCCATGTGTGGTGCAAAATCGCAAGCGGCAGCTCTTGGGGAATTTTTGACGTGGCGCCGGGCGCCTTCGCCCCGGGTCTGTGCTCAGGGCAGACAAGTTCACCGTGGGCACCAAATCCAGAGGCAATGTCTCGGGACCGACAGAGACCACCTCTAGGGTCCAAAATTCTGGCGACGGCTCTCAAGGAGCTGGACACTCTGCTAGGTGCAAGTGCCCCAAAAGGCCAGGTCTGGATCCCAGAGGCCAAGCTGTCAGAGAAATGCCGGTGCTGGTGGTCCCGATCTCCGACCCCATGTGTGCAGAAAAATCCCAAGCGGCAGCTCTTGGGGAATTTTTGACGTGGCGCCGGGCGCCTTCGCCCCGGGTCTGTGCTCAGGGCAGACAAGTTCACCGTGGGCACCAAATCCAGAGGCAATGTCTCGGGACCGACAGAGACCACCTCTAGGGTCCAAAATTCTGGCGAGGGCTCTCAAGGAGCTGGACACTCTGATAGGTGCAAGTGCCCCAAAAGGCCAGGTCTGGATCCCAGAGGCCAAGCTGTCAGAGAAATGCCGGTGCTGGCGGTCCCGATCGTCGCCCCCATGTGTGGTGCAAAATCCCAAGCGGCAGCTCTTGGGGAATTTTTGACGTGGCGCCGGGCGCCTTCGCCCCGGGTCTGTGCTCAGGGCAGACAAGTTCACCGTGGGCACCAAATCCAGAGGCAATGTCTCGGGACCGACAGAGCCCACCTCTAGGGTCCAAAATTCTGGCGAGGGCTCTCGGGAAGCTGGACACTCTGCTAGGTGCAAGTGCCCCAAAAGCCCAGGTCTGGATCCCAGAGGCCAAGCTGTCAGAGAAATGCCGGTGCTGGTGGTCCCGATCTCCGACCCCATGTGTGCAGAAAAATCCCAAGCGGCAGCTCTTGGGGAATTTTTGACGTGGCGCCGGGCGCCTTCGCCCCGGGTCTGTGCTCAGGGCAGACAAGTTCACCGTGGGCACCAAATCCAGAGGCAATGTCTCGGGAACGACAGAGACCACCTCTAGGGTCCAAAATTCTGGCGAGGGCTCTCGGGAAGCTGGACACTCTGCTAGGTGCAAGTGCCCCAAAGGCCAGGTCTGGATCCCAGAGGCCAAGCTGTCAGAGAAATGCCGGTGCTGGCGGGTCCCGATCACCGACCCCATGTGTGGTGCAAAATCGCAAGCGGCAGCTCTTGGGGAATTTTTGACGTGGCGCGGGGCGCCTTCGCCCCGGGTCTGTGCTCAGGGCAGACAAGTTCACCGTGGGCACCAAATCCAGAGGCAATGTCTCGGGACCGACAGAGACCACCTCTAGGGTCCAAAATTCTGGCGACGGCTCTCGGGAAGCTGGACACTCTGCTAGGTGCAAGTGCCCCCAAAAGGCCAGGTCTGGATCCCAGAGGCCAAGCTGTCAGAGAAATGCCGGTGCTGGTGGTCCTGATCACTGACCCCATGTGTGGTACAAAATCGCAAGCGGCAGCTCTTGGGGAATTTTTGACGTGGCGCCGGGCGCCTTCGCCCCGGGTCTGTGCTCAGGGCAGACAAGTTCACCGTGGGCACCAAATCCAGAGGCAATGTCTCGGGACCGACAGAGACCACCTCTAGGGTCCAAAATTCTGGCGACGGCTCTCGGGAAGCTGGACACTCTGCTAGGTGCAAGTGCCCAAAAGTCCAGGTCTGGATCCCAGAGGCCAAGCTGTCAGAGAAATGCCGGTGCTGGTGGTCCCGATCTCCGACCCCATGTGTGCAGAAAAATCGCAAGCGGCAGCTCTTGGGGAATTTTTGACGTGGCGCCGGGCGCCTTCGCCCCGGGTCTGTGCTCAGGGCAGACAAGTTCACCGTGGGCACCAAATCCAGAGGCAATGTCTCGGGACCGACAGAGCCCACCTCTAGGGTCCAAAATTCTGGCGAGGGCTCTCGGGAAGCTGGACACTCTGCTAGGTGCAAGTGCCCCAAAAGGCCAGGTCTGGATCCCAGAGGCCAAGCTGTCAGAGAAATGCCGGTGCTGGTGGTCCCGATCTCCGACCCCATGTGTGCAGAAAAATCGCAAGCGGCAGCTCTTGGGGAATTTTTGACGTGGCGCCGGGCGCCTTCGCCCCGGGTCTGTGCTCAGGGCAGACAAGTTCACCGTGGGCACCAAATCCAGAGGCAATGTCTCGGGAACGACAGAGACCACCTCTAGGGTCCAAAATTCTGGCGAGGGCTCTCGGGAAGCTGGACACTCTGCTAG
The DNA here is from genome assembly GCF_059628265.1 of Tinamus guttatus. Classification (NCBI taxonomy): domain Eukaryota; kingdom Metazoa; phylum Chordata; class Aves; order Tinamiformes; family Tinamidae; genus Tinamus; species Tinamus guttatus. Next base: position 32,022 of record NW_028289489.1, read on the forward strand.
GTGCAAGTGCCCCAAAAGGCCAGGTCTGGATCCCAGAGGCCAAGCTGTCAGAGAAATGCCGGTGCTGGCGGTCCCGATCACCGACCCCATGTGTGGTGCAAAATCGCAAGCGGCAGCTCTTGGGGAATTTTTGACGTGGCGCGGGGCGCCTTCGCCCCGGGTCTGTGCTCAGGGCAGACAAGTTCACCGTGGGCACCAAATCCAGAGGCAATGTCTCGGGACCGACAGAGACCACCTCTAGGGTCCAAAATTCTGGCGACGGCTCTCGGGAAGCTGGACACTCTGCTAGGTGCAAGTGCCCCAAAAGGCCAGGTCTGGATCCCAGAGGCCAAGCTGTCAGAGAAATGCCGGTGCTGGTGGTCCTGATCACTGACCCCATGTGTGGTACAAAATCGCAAGCGGCAGCTCTTGGGGAATTTTTGACGTGGCGCCGGGCGCCTTCGCCCCGGGTCTGTGCTCAGGGCAGACAAGTTCACCGTGGGCACCAAATCCAGAGGCAATGTCTCGGGACCGACAGAGACCACCTCTAGGGTCCAAAATTCTGGCGACGGCTCTCGGGAAGCTGGACACTCTGCTAGGTGCAAGTGCCCCAAAAGTCCAGGTCTGGATCCCAGAGGCCAAGCTGTCAGAGAAATGCCGGTGCTGGTGGTCCCGATCTCCGACCCCATGTGTGCAGAAAAATCCCAAGCGGCAGCTCTTGGGGAATTTTTGACGTGGCGCCGGGCGCCTTCGCCCCGGGTCTGTGCTCAGGGCAGACAAGTTCACCGTGGGCACCAAATCCAGAGGCAATGTCTCGGGACCGACAGAGCCCACCTCTAGGGTCCAAAATTCTGGCGAGGGCTCTCGGGAAGCTGGACACTCTGCTAGGTGCAAGTGCCCCAAAAGGCCAGGTCTGGATCCCAGAGGCCAAGCTGTCAGAGAAATGCCGGTGCTGGTGGTCCCGATCTCCGACCCCATGTGTGCAGAAAAATCCCAAGCGGCAGCTCTTGGGGAATTTTTGACGTGGCGCCGGGCGCCTTCGCCCCGGGTCTGTGCTCAGGGCAGACAAGTTCACCGTGGGCACCAAATCCAGAGGCAATGTCTCGGGAACGACAGAGACCACCTCTAGGGTCCAAAATTCTGGCGAGGGCTCTCGGGAAGCTGGACACTCTGCTAGGTGCAAGTGCCCCAAAAGGCCAGGTCTGGATCCCAGAGGCCAAGCTGTCAGAGAAATGCCGGTGCTGGCGGTCCCGATCACCGACCCCATGTGTGGTGCAAAATCGCAAGCGGCAGCTCTTGGGGAATTTTTCACGTGGCGCGGGGCGCCTTCGCCCCGGGTCTGTGCTCAGGGCAGACAAGTTCACCGTGGGCACCAAATCCAGAGGCAATGTCTCGGGACCGACAGAGACCACCTCTAGGGTCCAAAATTCTGGCGACGGCTCTCGGGAAGCTGGACACTCTGCTAGGTGCAAGTGCCCCAAAAGGCCAGGTCTGGATCCCAGAGGCCAAGCTGTCAGAGAAATGCCGGTGCTGGTGGTCCTGATCACTGACCCCATGTGTGGTACAAAATCGCAAGCGGCAGCTCTTGGGGAATTTTTGACGTGGCGCCGGGCGCCTTCGCCCCGGGTCTGTGCTCAGGGCAGACAAGTTCACCGTGGGCACCAAATCCAGAGGCAATGTCTCGGGACCGACAGAGACCACCTCTAGGGTCCAAAATTCTGGCGACGGCTCTCGGGAAGCTGGACACTCTGCTAGGTGCAAGTGCCCCAAAAGGCCAGGTCTGGATCCCAGAGGCCAAGCTGTCAGAGAAATGCCGGTGCTGGTGGTCCCGATCTCCGACCCCATGTGTGCAGAAAAATCCCAAGCGGCAGCTCTTGGGGAATTTTTGACGTGGCGCCGGGCGCCTTCGCCCCGGGTCTGTGCTCAGGGCAGACAAGTTCACCGTGGGCACCAAATCCAGAGGCAATGTCTCGGGACCGACAGAGCCCACCTCTAGGGTCCAAAATTCTGGCGACGGCTCTCAAGGAGCTGGACACTCTGATAGGTGCAAGTGCCCCAAAAGGCCAGGTCTGGATCCCAGAGGCCAAGCTGTCAGAGAAATGCCGGTGCTGGTGGTCCCGATCTCCGACCCCATGTGTGCAGAAAAATCCCAAGCGGCAGCTCTTGGGGAATTTTTGACGTGGCGCCGGGCGCCTTCGCCCCGGGTCTGTGCTCAGGGAAGACAAGTTCACCCTGGGCACCAAATCCAGAGGCAATGTCTCGGGACCGACAGAGCCCACCTCTAGGGTCCAAAATTCTGGCGACGGCTCTCGGGAAGCTGGACACTCTGCTAGGTGCAAGTGCCCCAAAAGGCCAGGTCTGGATCCCAGAGGCCAAGCTGTCAGAGAAATGCCGGTGCTGGTGGTCCCGATCGTCGACCCCATGTGTGGTGCAAAATCGCAAGCGGCAGCTCTTGGGGAATTTTTGACGTGGCGCCGGGCGCCTTCGCCCCGGGTCTGTGCTCAGGGCAGACAAGTTCACCGTGGGCACCAAATCCAGAGGCAATGTCTCGGGAACGACAGAGCCCACCTCTAGGGTCCAAAATTCTGGCGACGGCTCTCAAGGAGCTGGACACTCTGCTAGGTGCAAGTGCCCCAAAAGGCCAGGTCTGGATCCCAGAGGCCAAGTTGTCAGAGAAATGCCGGTGCTGGTGGTCCCGATCGTCGACCCCATGTGTGGTGCAAAATCGCAAGCGGCAGCTCTTGGGGAATTTTTGACGTGGCGCCGGGCGCCTTCGCCCCGGGTCTGTGCTCAGGGCAGACAAGTTCACCCTGGGCACCAAATCCAGAGGCAATGTCTCGGGACCGACAGAGCCCACCTCTAGGGTCCAAAATTCTGGCGACGGCTCTCGGGAAGCTGGACACTCTGCTAGGTGCAAGTGCCCCAAAAGGCCAGGTCTGGATCCCAGAGGCCAAGCTGTCAGAGAAATGCCGGTGCTGGTGGTCCCGATCTCCGACCCCATGTGTGCAGAAAAATCCCAAGCGGCAGCTCTTGGGGAATTTTTGACGTGGCGCCGGGCGCCTTCGCCCCGGGTCTGTGCTCAGGGCAGACAAGTTCACCGTGGGCACCAAATCCAGAGGCAATGTCTCGGGACCGACAGAGCCCACCTCTAGGGTCCAAACTTCTGGCGACGGCTCTCGGGAAGCTGGACACTCTGATAGGTGCAAGTGCCCCAAAAGGCCAGGTCTGGATCCCAGAGGCCAAGCTGTCAGAGAAATGCCGGTGCTGGTGGTCCCGATCGTCGCCCCCATGTGTGGTGCAAAATCGCAAGCGGCAGCTCTTGGGGAATTTTTGACGTGGCGCCGGGCGCCTTCGCCCCGGGTCTGTGCTCAGGGCAGACAAGTTCACCGTGGGCACCAAATCCAGAGGCAATGTCTCGGGACCGACAGAGCCCACCTCTAGGGTCCAAAATTCTGGCGACGGCTCTCGGGAAGCTGGACACTCTGCTAGGTGCAAGTGCCCCAAAAGGCCAGGTCTGGATCCCAGAGGCCAAGCTGTCAGAGAAATGCCGGTGCTGGTGGTCCTGATCACTGACCCCATGTGTGGTACAAAATCGCAAGCGGCAGCTCTTGGGGAATTTTTGACGTGGCGCCGGGCGCCTTCGCCCCGGGTCTGTGCTCAGGGCAGACAAGTTCACCGTGGGCACCAAATCCAGAGGCAATGTCTCGGGACCGACAGAGCCCACCTCTAGGGTCCAAAATTCTGGCGACGGCTCTCGGGAAGCTGGACACTCTGCTAGGTGCAAGTGCCCCAAAAGGCCAGGTCTGGATCCCAGAGGCCAAGCTGTCAGAGAAATGCCGGTGCTGGTGGTCCCGATCTCCGACCCCATGTGTGCAGAAAAATCCCAAGCGGCAGCTCTTGGGGAATTTTTGACGTGGCGCCGGGCGCCTTCGCCCCGGGTCTGTGCTCAGGGCAGACAAGTTCACCGTGGGCACCAAATCCAGAGGCAATGTCTCGGGACCGACAGAGCCCACCTCTAGGGTCCAAAATTCTGGCGACGGCTCTCGGGAAGCTGGACACTCTGCTAGGTGCAAGTGCCCCAAAAGGCCAGGTCTGGATCCCAGAGGCCAAGCTGTCAGAGAAATGCCGGTGCTGGTGGTCCTGATCACTGACCCCATGTGTGGTACAAAATCGCAAGCGGCAGCTCTTGGGGAATTTTTGACGTGGCGCCGGGCGCCTTCGCCCCGGGTCTGTGCTCAGGGCAGACAAGTTCACCGTGGGCACCAAATCCAGAGGCAATGTCTCGGGACCGACAGAGCCCACCTCTAGGGTCCAAAATTCTGGCGACGGCTCTCGGGAAGCTGGACACTCTGCTAGGTGCAAGTGCCCCAAAAGGCCAGGTCTGGATCCCAGAGGCCAAGCTGTCAGAGAAATGCCGGTGCTGGTGGTCCCGATCTCCGACCCCATGTGTGCAGAAAAATCCCAAGCGGCAGCTCTTGGGGAATTTTTGACGTGGCGCCGGGCGCCTTCGCCCCGGGTCTGTGCTCAGGGCAGACAAGTTCACCGTGGGCACCAAATCCAGAGGCAATGTCTCGGGAACGACAGAGACCACCTCTAGGGTCCAAAATTCTGGCGAGGGCTCTCGGGAAGCTGGACACTCTGATAGGTGCAAGTGCCCCAAAAGGCCAGGTCTGGATCCCAGAGGCCAAGCTGTCAGAGAAATGCCGGTGCTGGTGGTCCCGATCGTCGCCCCCATGTGTGGTGCAAAATCGCAAGCGGCAGCTCTTGGGGAATTTTTGACGTGGCGCCGGGCGCCTTCGCCCCGGGTCTGTGCTCAGGGCAGACAAGTTCACCGTGGGCACCAAATCCAGAGGCAATGTCTCGGGACCGACAGAGCCCACCTCTAGGGTCCAAAATTCTGGCGACGGCTCTCGGGAAGCTGGACACTCTGCTAGGTGCAAGTGCCCCAAAAGGCCAGGTCTGGATCCCAGAGGCCAAGCTGTCAGAGAAATGCCGGTGCTGGTGGTCCTGATCACTGACCCCATGTGTGGTACAAAATCGCAAGCGGCAGCTCTTGGGGAATTTTTGACGTGGCGCCGGGCGCCTTCGCCCCGGGTCTGTGCTCAGGGCAGACAAGTTCACCGTGGGCACCAAATCCAGAGGCAATGTCTCGGGACCGACAGAGCCCACCTCTAGGGTCCAAAATTCTGGCGACGGCTCTCGGGAAGCTGGACACTCTGCTAGGTGCAAGTGCCCCAAAAGGCCAGGTCTGGATCCCAGAGGCCAAGCTGTCAGAGAAATGCCGGTGCTGGTGGTCCCGATCTCCGACCCCATGCGTGCAGAAAAATCCCAAGCGGCAGCTCTTGGGGAATTTTTGACGTGGCGCCGGGCGCCTTCGCCCCGGGTCTGTGCTCAGGGCAGACAAGTTCACCGTGGGCACCAAATCCAGAGGCAATGTCTCGGGACCGACAGAGCCCACCTCTAGGGTCCAAAATTCTGGCGACGGCTCTCGGGAAGCTGGACACTCTGCTAGGTGCAAGTGCCCCAAAAGGCCAGGTCTGGATCCCAGAGGCCAAGCTGTCAGAGAAATGCCGGTGCTGGTGGTCCTGATCACTGACCCCATGTGTGGTACAAAATCGCAAGCGGCAGCTCTTGGGGAATTTTTGACGTGGCGCCGGGCGCCTTCGCCCCGGGTCTGTGCTCAGGGCAGACAAGTTCACCGTGGGCACCAAATCCAGAGGCAATGTCTCGGGACCGACAGAGCCCACCTCTAGGGTCCAAAATTCTGGCGACGGCTCTCGGGAAGCTGGACACTCTGCTAGGTGCAAGTGCCCCAAAAGGCCAGGTCTGGATCCCAGAGGCCAAGCTGTCAGAGAAATGCCGGTGCTGGTGGTCCCGATCTCCGACCCCATGCGTGCAGAAAAATCCCAAGCGGCAGCTCTTGGGGAATTTTTGACGTGGCGCCGGGCGCCTTCGCCCCGGGTCTGTGCTCAGGGCAGACAAGTTCACCGTGGGCACCAAATCCAGAGGCAATGTCTCGGGACCGACAGAGACCACCTCTAGGGTCCAAAATTCTGGCGAGGGCTCTCGGGAAGCTGGACACTCTGCTAGGTGCAAGTGCCCCAAAAGGCCAGGTCTGGATCCCAGAGGCCAAGCTGTCAGAGAAATGCCGGTGCTAGTGGTCCCGATCTCCGACCCCATGTGTGCAGAAAAATCCCAAGCGGCAGCTCTTGGGGAATTTTTGACGTGGCGCCGGGCGCCTTCGCCCCGGGTCTGTGCTCAGGGCAGACAAGTTCACCGTGGGCACCAAATCCAGAGGCAATGTCTCGGGAACGACAGAGACCACCTCTAGGGTCCAAAATTCTGGCGAGGGCTCTCGGGAAGCTGGACACTCTGCTAGGTGCAAGTGCCCCAAAAGGCCAGGTCTGGATCCCAGAGGCCAAGCTGTCAGAGAAATGCCGGTGCTGGTGGCCCCGATCACCGACCCCATGTGTGGTGCAAAATCGCAAGCGGCAGCTCTTGGGGAATTTTTGACGTGGCGCGGGGCGCCTTCGCCCCGGGTCTGTGCTCAGGGCAGACAAGTTCACCGTGGGCACCAAATCCAGAGGCAATGTCTCGGGACCGACAGAGACCACCTCTAGGGTCCAAAATTCTGGCGACGGCTCTCGGGAAGCTGGACACTCTGCTAGGTGCAAGTGCCCCAAAAGGCCAGGTCTGGATCCCAGAGGCCAAGCTGTCAGAGAAATGCCGGTGCTGGTGGTCCCGATCTCCGACCCCATGTGTGCAGAAAAATCCCAAGCGGCAGCTCTTGGGGAATTTTTGACGTGGCGCCGGGCGCCTTCGCCCCGGGTCTGTGCTCAGGGCAGACAAGTTCACCGTGGGCACCAAATCCAGAGGCAATGTCTCGGGACCGACAGAGACCACCTCTAGGGTCCAAAATTCTGGCGACGGCTCTCAAGGAGCTGGACACTCTGCTAGGTGCAAGTGCCCCAAAAGGCCAGGTCTGGATCCCAGAGGCCAAGCTGTCAGAGAAATGCCGGTGCTGGTGGTCCCGATCGTCGACCCCATGTGTGGTGCAAAATCGCAAGCGGCAGCTCTTGGGGAATTTTTGATGTGGCGCCGGGCGCCTTCGCCCCGGGTCTGTGCTCAGGGCAGACAAGTTCACCGTGGGCACCAAATCCAGAGGCAATGTCTCGGGACCGACAGAGCCCACCTCTACGGTCCAAAATTCTGGCGACGGCTCTCGGGAAGCTGGACACTCTGCTAGGTGCAAGTGCCCCAAAAGGCCAGGTCTGGATCCCAGAGGCCAAGTTGTCAGAGAAATGCCGGTGCTGGTGGTCCTGATCACCGACCCCTTGTGTGGTACAAAATCGCAAGCGGCAGCTCTTGGGGAATTTTTGACGTGGCGCCGGGCGCCTTCGCCCCGGGTCTGTGCTTAGGGCAGACAAGTTCACCGTGGGCACCAAATCCAGAGGCAATGTCTCGGGACCGACAGAGACCACCTCTAGGGTCCAAAATTCTGGCGACGGCTCTCGGGAAGCTGGACACTCTGCTAGGTACAAGTGCCCCAAAAGGCCAGGTCTGGATCCCAGAGGCCAAGCTGTCAGAGAAATGCCGGTGCTGGTGGTCCCGATCTCCGACCCCATGTGTGCAGAAAAATCCCAAGCGGCAGCTCTTGGGGAATTTTTGACGTGGCGCCGGGCGCCTTCGCCCCGGGTCTGTGCTCAGGGCAGACAAGTTCACCGTGGGCACCAAATCCAGAGGCAATGTCTCGGGACCGACAGAGACCACCTCTAGGGTCCAAAATTCTGGCGAGGGCTCTCGGGAAGCTGGACACTCTGCTAGGTGCAAGTGCCCCAAAAGGCCAGGTCTGGATCCCAGAGGCCAAGCTGTCAGAGAAATGCCGGTGCTGGTGGTCCCGATCTCCGACCCCATGTGTGCAGAAAAATCCCAAGCGGCAGCTCTTGGGGAATTTTTGACGTGGCGCGGGGCGCCTTCACCCCGGGTCTGTGCTCAGGGCAGACAAGTTCACCGTGGGCACCAAATCCAGAGGCAATGTCTCGGGACCGACAGAGACCACCTCTAGGGTCCAAATTTCTGGCGAGGGCTCTCGGGAAGCTGGACACTCTGCTAGGTGCAAGTGCCCCAAAAGGCCAGGTCTGGATCCCAGAGGCCAAGCTGTCAGAGAAATGCCGGTGCTGGTGGTCCCGATCTCCGACCCCATGTGTGCAGAAAAATCCCAAGCGGCAGCTCTTGGGGAATTTTTGACGTGGCGCCGGGCGCCTTCGCCCCGGGTCTGTGCTCAGGGCAGACAAGTTCACCGTGGGCACCAAATCCAGAGGCAATGTCTCGGGACCGACAGAGACCACCTCTAGGGTCCAAAATTCTGGCGAGGGCTCTCGGGAAGCTGGACACTCTGCTAGGTGCAAGTGCCCCAAAAGGCCAGGTCTGGATCCCAGAGGCCAAGCTGTCAGAGAAATGCCGGTGCTGGTGGTCCCGATCACCGACCCCATGTGTGGTGCAAAATCGCAAGCGGCAGCTCTTGGGGAATTTTTGACGTGGCGCGGGGCGCCTTCGCCCCGGGTCTGTGCTCAGGGCAGACAAGTTCACCCTGGGCACCAAATCCAGAGGCAATGTCTCGGGACCGACAGAGCCCACCTCTAGGGTCCAAAATTCTGGCGACGGCTCTCGGGAAGCTGGACACTCTGCTAGGTGCAAGTGCCCCAAAAGGCCAGGTCTGGATCCCAGAGGCCAAGCTGTCAGAGAAATGCCGGTGCTGGTGGCCCCGATCACCGACCCCATGTGTGGTGCAAAATCGCAAGCGGCAGCTCTTGGGGAATTTTTGACGTGGCGCGGGGCGCCTTCGCCCCGGGTCTGTGCTCAGGGCAGACAAGTTCACCGTGGGCACCAAATCCAGAGGCAATGTCTCGGGACCGACAGAGACCACCTCTAGGGTCCAAATTTCTGGCGAGGGCTCTCGGGAAGCTGGACACTCTGCTAGGTGCAAGTGCCCCAAAAGGCCAGGTCTGGATCCCAGAGGCCAAGCTGTCAGAGAAATGCCGGTGCTGGTGGTCCCGATCTCCGACCCCATGTGTGCAGAAAAATCCCAAGCGGCAGCTCTTGGGGAATTTTTGACGTGGCGCCGGGCGCCTTCGCCCCGGGTCTGTGCTCAGGGCAGACAAGTTCACCGTGGGCACCAAATCCAGAGGCAATGTCTCGGGACCGACAGAGACCACCTCTAGGGTCCAAAATTCTGGCGAGGGCTCTCGGGAAGCTGGACACTCTGCTAGGTGCAAGTGCCCCAAAAGGCCAGGTCTGGATCCCAGAGGCCAAGCTGTCAGAGAAATGCCGGTGCTGGTGGTCCCGATCACCGACCCCATGTGTGGTGCAAAATCGCAAGCGGCAGCTCTTGGGGAATTTTTGACGTGGCGCGGGGCGCCTTCGCCCCGGGTCTGTGCTCAGGGCAGACAAGTTCACCCTGGGCACCAAATCCAGAGGCAATGTCTCGGGACCGACAGAGCCCACCTCTAGGGTCCAAAATTCTGGCGACGGCTCTCGGGAAGCTGGACACTCTGCTAGGTGCAAGTGCCCCAAAAGGCCAGGTCTGGATCCCAGAGGCCAAGCTGTCAGAGAAATGCCGGTGCTGGTGGCCCCGATCACCGACCCCATGTGTGGTGCAAAATCGCAAGCGGCAGCTCTTGGGGAATTTTTGACGTGGCGCGGGGCGCCTTCGCCCCGGGTCTGTGCTCAGGGCAGACAAGTTCACCGTGGGCACCAAATCCAGAGGCAATGTCTCGGGACCGACAGAGACCACCTCTAGGGTCCAAAATTCTGGCGACGGCTCTCGGGAAGCTGGACACTCTGCTAGGTGCAAGTGCCCCAAAAGGCCAGGTCTGGATCCCAGAGGCCAAGCTGTCAGAGAAATGCCGGTGCTGGTGGTCCCGATCTCCGACCCCATGTGTGCAGAAAAATCCCAAGCGGCAGCTCTTGGGGAATTTTTGACGTGGCGCCGGGCGCCTTCGCCCCGGGTCTGTGCTCAGGGCAGACAAGTTCACCGTGGGCACCAAATCCAGAGGCAATGTCTCGGGACCGACAGAGCCCACCTCTAGGGTCCAAACTTCTGGCGACGGCTCTCGGGAAGCTGGACACTCTGCTAGGTGCAAGTGCCCCAAAAGGCCAGGTCTGGATCCCAGAGGCCAAGCTGTCAGAGAAATGCCGGTGCTGGTGGTCCCGATCGTCGCCCCCATGTGTGGTGCAAAATCGCAAGCGGCAGCTCGTGGGGAATTTTTGACGTGGCGCCGGGCGCCTTCGCCCCGGGTCTGTGCTCAGGGCAGACAAGTTCACCGTGGGCACCAAATCCAGAGGCAATGTCTCGGGACCGACAGAGCCCACCTCTAGGGTCCAAAATTCTGGCGACGGCTCTCGGGAAGCTGGACACTCTGCTAGGTGCAAGTGCCCCAAAAGGCCAGGTCTGGATCCCAGAGGCCAAGCTGTCAGAGAAATGCCGGTGCTGGTGGTCCCGATCTCCGACCCCATGTGTGCAGAAAAATCCCAAGCGGCAGCTCTTGGGGAATTTTTGACGTGGCGCCGGGCGCCTTCGCCCCGGGTCTGTGCTCAGGGCAGACAAGTTCACCGTGGGCACCAAATCCAGAGGCAATGTCTCGGGAACGACAGAGACCACCTCTAGGGTCCAAAATTCTGGCGAGGGCTCTCGGGAAGCTGGACACTCTGATAGGTGCAAGTGCCCCAAAAGGCCAGGTCTGGATCCCAGAGGCCAAGCTGTCAGAGAAATGCCGGTGCTGGTGGTCCCGATCGTCGCCCCCATGTGTGGTGCAAAATCGCAAGCGGCAGCTCTTGGGGAATTTTTGACGTGGCGCCGGGCGCCTTCGCCCCGGGTCTGTGCTCAGGGCAGACAAGTTCACCGTGGGCACCAAATCCAGAGGCAATGTCTCGGGACCGACAGAGCCCACCTCTAGGGTCCAAAATTCTGGCGACGGCTCTCGGGAAGCTGGACACTCTGCTAGGTGCAAGTGCCCCAAAAGGCCAGGTCTGGATCCCAGAGGCCAAGCTGTCAGAGAAATGCCGGTGCTGGTGGTCCTGATCACTGACCCCATGTGTGGTACAAAATCGCAAGCGGCAGCTCTTGGGGAATTTTTGACGTGGCGCCGGGCGCCTTCGCCCCGGGTCTGTGCTCAGGGCAGACAAGTTCACCGTGGGCACCAAATCCAGAGGCAATGTCTCGGGACCGACAGAGCCCACCTCTAGGGTCCAAAATTCTGGCGACGGCTCTCGGGAAGCTGGACACTCTGCTAGGTGCAAGTGCCCCAAAAGGCCAGGTCTGGATCCCAGAGGCCAAGCTGTCAGAGAAATGCCGGTGCTGGTGGTCCCGATCTCCGACCCCATGCGTGCAGAAAAATCCCAAGCGGCAGCTCTTGGGGAATTTTTGACGTGGCGCCGGGCGCCTTCGCCCCGGGTCTGTGCTCAGGGCAGACAAGTTCACCGTGGGCACCAAATCCAGAGGCAATGTCTCGGGACCGACAGAGACCACCTCTAGGGTCCAAAATTCTGGCGAGGGCTCTCGGGAAGCTGGACACTCTGCTAGGTGCAAGTGCCCCAAAAGGCCAGGTCTGGATCCCAGAGGCCAAGCTGTCAGAGAAATGCCGGTGCTAGTGGTCCCGATCTCCGACCCCATGTGTGCAGAAAAATCCCAAGCGGCAGCTCTTGGGGAATTTTTGACGTGGCGCCGGGCGCCTTCGCCCCGGGTCTGTGCTCAGGGCAGACAAGTTCACCGTGGGCACCAAATCCAGAGGCAATGTCTCGGGAACGACAGAGACCACCTCTAGGGTCCAAAATTCTGGCGAGGGCTCTCGGGAAGCTGGACACTCTGCTAGGTGCAAGTGCCCCAAAAGGCCAGGTCTGGATCCCAGAGGCCAAGCTGTCAGAGAAATGCCGGTGCTGGTGGCCCCGATCACCGACCCCATGTGTGGTGCAAAATCGCAAGCGGCAGCTCTTGGGGAATTTTTGACGTGGCGCGGGGCGCCTTCGCCCCGGGTCTGTGCTCAGGGCAGACAAGTTCACCGTGGGCACCAAATCCAGAGGCAATGTCTCGGGACCGACAGAGACCACCTCTAGGGTCCAAAATTCTGGCGACGGCTCTCGGGAAGCTGGACACTCTGCTAGGTGCAAGTGCCCCAAAAGGCCAGGTCTGGATCCCAGAGGCCAAGCTGTCAGAGAAATGCCGGTGCTGGTGGTCCCGATCTCCGACCCCATGTGTGCAGAAAAATCCCAAGCGGCAGCTCTTGGGGAATTTTTGACGTGGCGCCGGGCGCCTTCGCCCCGGGTCTGTGCTCAGGGCAGACAAGTTCACCGTGGGCACCAAATCCAGAGGCAATGTCTCGGGACCGACAGAGACCACCTCTAGGGTCCAAAATTCTGGCGAGGGCTCTCGGGAAGCTGGACAATCTGCTAGGTGCAAGTGCCCCAAAAGGCCAGGTCTGGATCCCAGAGGCCAAGCTGTCAGAGAAATGCCGGTGCTGGTGGTCCCGATCGTCGACCCCATGTGTGGTGCAAAATCGCAAGCGGCAGCTCTTGGGGAATTTTTGATGTGGCGCCGGGCGCCTTCGCCCCGGGTCTGTGCTCAGGGCAGACAAGTTCACCGTGGGCACCAAATCCAGAGGCAATGTCTCGGGACCGACAGAGCCCACCTCTACGGTCCAAAATTCTGGCGACGGCTCTCGGGAAGCTGGACACTCTGCTAGGTGCAAGTGCCCCAAAAGGCCAGGTCTGGATCCCAGAGGCCAAGTTGTCAGAGAAATGCCGGTGCTGGTGGTCCTGATCACCGACCCCTTGTGTGGTACAAAATCGCAAGCGGCAGCTCTTGGGGAATTTTTGACGTGGCGCCGGGCGCCTTCGCCCCGGGTCTGTGCTTAGGGCAGACAAGTTCACCGTGGGCACCAAATCCAGAGGCAATGTCTCGGGACCGACAGAGACCACCTCTAGGGTCCAAAATTCTGGCGACGGCTCTCGGGAAGCTGGACACTCTGCTAGGTACAAGTGCCCCAAAAGGCCAGGTCTGGATCCCAGAGGCCAAGCTGTCAGAGAAATGCCGGTGCTGGTGGTCCCGATCTCCGACCCCATGTGTGCAGAAAAATCCCAAGCGGCAGCTCTTGGGGAATTTTTGACGTGGCGCCGGGCGCCTTCGCCCCGGGTCTGTGCTCAGGGCAGACAAGTTCACCGTGGGCACCAAATCCAGAGGCAATGTCTCGGGACCGACAGAGACCACCTCTAGGGTCCAAAATTCTGGCGAGGGCTCTCGGGAAGCTGGACACTCTGCTAGGTGCAAGTGCCCCAAAAGGCCAGGTCTGGATCCCAGAGGCCAAGCTGTCAGAGAAATGCCGGTGCTGGTGGTCCCGATCTCCGACCCCATGTGTGCAGAAAAATCCCAAGCGGCAGCTCTTGGGGAATTTTTGACGTGGCGCGGGGCGCCTTCACCCCGGGTCTGTGCTCAGGGCAGACAAGTTCACCGTGGGCACCAAATCCAGAGGCAATGTCTCGGGACCGACAGAGACCACCTCTAGGGTCCAAAATTCTGGCGAGGGCTCTCGGGAAGCTGGACACTCTGCTAGGTGCAAGTGCCCCAAAAGGCCAGGTCTGGATCCCAGAGGCCAAGCTGTCAGAGAAATGCCGGTGCTGGTGGTCCCGATCTCCGACCCCATGTGTGCAGAAAAATCCCAAGCGGCAGCTCTTGGGGAATTTTTGACGTGGCGCCGGGCGCCTTCGCCCCGGGTCTGTGCTCAGGGCAGACAAGTTCACCGTGGGCACCAAATCCAGAGGCAATGTCTCGGGACCGACAGAGACCACCTCTAGGGTCCAAAATTCTGGCGAGGGCTCTCGGGAAGCTGGACACTCTGCTAGGTGCAAGTGCCCCAAAAGGCCAGGTCTGGATCCCAGAGGCCAAGCTGTCAGAGAAATGCCGGTGCTGGTGGTCCCGATCACCGACCCCATGTGTGGTGCAAAATCGCAAGCGGCAGCTCTTGGGGAATTTTTGACGTGGCGCGGGGCGCCTTCGCCCCGGGTCTGTGCTCAGGGCAGACAAGTTCACCCTGGGCACCAAATCCAGAGGCAATGTCTCGGGACCGACAGAGCCCACCTCTAGGGTCCAAAATTCTGGCGACGGCTCTCGGGAAGCTGGACACTCTGCTAGGTGCAAGTGCCCCAAAAGGCCAGGTCTGGATCCCAGAGGCCAAGCTGTCAGAGAAATGCCGGTGCTGGTGGCCCCGATCACCGACCCCATGTGTGGTGCAAAATCGCAAGCGGCAGCTCTTGGGGAATTTTTGACGTGGCGCGGGGCGCCTTCGCCCCGGGTCTGTGCTCAGGGCAGACAAGTTCACCGTGGGCACCAAATCCAGAGGCAATGTCTCGGGACCGACAGAGACCACCTCTAGGGTCCAAAATTCTGGCGACGGCTCTCGGGAAGCTGGACACTCTGCTAGGTGCAAGTGCCCCAAAAGGCCAGGTCTGGATCCCAGAGGCCAAGCTGTCAGAGAAATGCCGGTGCTGGTGGTCCCGATCTCCGACCCCATGTGTGCAGAAAAATCCCAAGCGGCAGCTCTTGGGGAATTTTTGACGTGGCGCCGGGCGCCTTCGCCCCGGGTCTGTGCTCAGGGCAGACAAGTTCACCGTGGGCACCAAATCCAGAGGCAATGTCTCGGGACCGACAGAGCCCACCTCTAGGGTCCAAAATTCTGGCGACGGCTCTCAAGGAGCTGGACACTCTGCTAGGTGCAAGTGCCCCAAAAGGCCAGGTCTGGATCCCAGAGGCCAAGATGTCAGAGAAATGCCGGTGCTGGTGGTCCCGATCGTCGACCCCATGTGTGGTGCAAAATCGCAAGCGGCAGCTCTTGGGGAATTTTTGACGTGGCGCCGGGCGCCTTCGCCCCGGGTCTGTGCTCAGGGCAGACAAGTTCACCGTGGGCACCAAATCCAGAGGCAATGTCTCGGGACCGACAGAGCCCACCTCTAGGGTCCAAAATTCTGGCGACGGCTCTCGGGAAGCTGGACACTCTGCTAGGTGCAAGTGCCCCAAAAGGCCAGGTCTGGATCCCAGAGGCCAAGTTGTCAGAGAAATGCCGGTGCTGGTGGTCCTGATCACCGACCCCTTGTGTGGTACAAAATCGCAAGCGGCAGCTCTTTGGGAATTTTTGACGTGGCGCCGGGCGCCTTCGCCCCGGGTCTGTGCTTAGGGCAGACAAGTTCACCGTGGGCACCAAATCCAGAGGCAATGTCTCGGGACCGACAGAGACCACCTCTAGGGTCCAAAATTCTGGCGACGGCTCTCGGGAAGCTGGACACTCTGCTAGGTACAAGTGCCCCAAAAGGCCAGGTCTGGATCCCAGAGGCCAAGCTGTCAGAGAAATGCCGGTGCTGGTGGTCCCGATCTCCGACCCCATGTGTGCAGAAAAATCCCAAGCGGCAGCTCTTGGGGAATTTTTGACGTGGCGCCGGGCGCCTTCGCCCCGGGTCTGTGCTCAGGGCAGACAAGTTCACCGTGGGCACCAAATCCAGAGGCAATGTCTCGGGACCGACAGAGACCACCTCTAGGGTCCAAAATTCTGGCGAGGGCTCTCGGGAAGCTGGACACTCTGCTAGGTGCAAGTGCCCCAAAAGGCCAGGTCTGGATCCCAGAGGCCAAGCTGTCAGAGAAATGCCGGTGCTGGTGGTCCCGATCTCCGACCCCATGTGTGCAGAAAAATCCCAAGCGGCAGCTCTTGGGGAATTTTTGACGTGGCGCGGGGCGCCTTCACCCCGGGTCTGTGCTCAGGGCAGACAAGTTCACCGTGGGCACCAAATCCAGAGGCAATGTCTCGGGACCGACAGAGACCACCTCTAGGGTCCAAAATTCTGGCGAGGGCTCTCGGGAAGCTGGACACTCTGCTAGGTGCAAGTGCCCCAAAAGGCCAGGTCTGGATCCCAGAGGCCAAGCTGTCAGAGAAATGCCGGTGCTGGTGGTCCCGATCTCCGACCCCATGTGTGCAGAAAAATCCCAAGCGGCAGCTCTTGGGGAATTTTTGACGTGGCGCCGGGCGCCTTCGCCCCGGGTCTGTGCTCAGGGCAGACAAGTTCACCGTGGGCACCAAATCCAGAGGCAATGTCTCGGGACCGACAGAGACCACCTCTAGGGTCCAAAATTCTGGCGAGGGCTCTCGGGAAGCTGGACACTCTGCTAGGTGCAAGTGCCCCAAAAGGCCAGGTCTGGATCCCAGAGGCCAAGCTGTCAGAGAAATGCCGGTGCTGGTGGTCCCGATCACCGACCCCATGTGTGGTGCAAAATCGCAAGCGGCAGCTCTTGGGGAATTTTTGACGTGGCGCGGGGCGCCTTCGCCCCGGGTCTGTGCTCAGGGCAGACAAGTTCACCCTGGGCACCAAATCCAGAGGCAATGTCTCGGGACCGACAGAGCCCACCTCTAGGGTCCAAAATTCTGGCGACGGCTCTCGGGAAGCTGGACACTCTGCTAGGTGCAAGTGCCCCAAAAGGCCAGGTCTGGATCCCAGAGGCCAAGCTGTCAGAGAAATGCCGGTGCTGGTGGTCCCGATCACCGACCCCATGTGTGGTGCAAAATCGCAAGCGGCAGCTCTTGGGGAATTTTTGACGTGGCGCGGGGCGCCTTCGCCCCGGGTCTGTGCTCAGGGCAGACAAGTTCACCGTGGGCACCAAATCCAGAGGCAATGTCTCGGGACCGACAGAGACCACCTCTAGGGTCCAAAATTCTGGCGACGGCTCTCGGGAAGCTGGACACTCTGCTAGGTGCAAGTGCCCCAAAAGGCCAGGTCTGGATCCCAGAGGCCAAGCTGTCAGAGAAATGCCGGTGCTGGTGGTCCCGATCTCCGACCCCATGTGTGCAGAAAAATCCCAAGCGGCAGCTCTTGGGGAATTTTTGACGTGGCGCCGGGCGCCTTCGCCCCGGGTCTGTGCTCAGGGCAGACAAGTTCACCGTGGGCACCAAATCCAGAGGCAATGTCTCGGGAACGACAGAGCCCACCTCTAGGGTCCAAAATTCTGGCGAGGGCTCTCGGGAAGCTGGACACTCTGCTAGGTGCAAGTGCCCCAAAAGGCCAGGTCTGGATCCCAGAGGCCAAGCTGTCAGAGAAATGCCGGTGCTGGTGGCCCCGATCACCGACCCCATGTGTGGTGCAAAATCGCAAGCGGCAGCTCTTGGGGAATTTTTGACGTGGCGCGGGGCGCCTTCGCCCCGGGTCTGTGCTCAGGGCAGACAAGTTCACCGTGGGCACCAAATCCAGAGGCAATGTCTCGGGACCGACAGAGACCACCTCTAGGGTCCAAAATTCTGGCGACGGCTCTCGGGAAGCTGGACACTCTGCTAGGTGCAAGTGCCCCAAAAGGCCAGGTCTGGATCCCAGAGGCCAAGCTGTCAGAGAAATGCCGGTGCTGGTGGTCCCGATCTCCGACCCCATGTGTGCAGAAAAATCCCAAGCGGCAGCTCTTGGGGAATTTTTGACGTGGCGCCGGGCGCCTTCGCCCCGGGTCTGTGCTCAGGGCAGACAAGTTCACCGTGGGCACCAAATCCAGAGGCAATGTCTCGGGACCGACAGAGCCCACCTCTAGGGTCCAAAATTCTGGCGACGGCTCTCAAGGAGCTGGACACTCTGCTAGGTGCAAGTGCCCCAAAAGGCCAGGTCTGGATCCCAGAGGCCAAGCTGTCAGAGAAATGCCGGTGCTGGTGGTCCCGATCGTCGACCCCATGTGTGGTGCAAAATCGCAAGCGGCAGCTCTTGGGGAATTTTTGACGTGGCGCCGGGCGCCTTCGCCCCGGGTCTGTGCTCAGGGCAGACAAGTTCACCGTGGGCACCAAATCCAGAGGCAATGTCTCGGGACCGACAGAGCCCACCTCTAGGGTCCAAAATTCTGGCGACGGCTCTCGGGAAGCTGGACACTCTGCTAGGTGCAAGTGCCCCAAAAGGCCAGGTCTGGATCCCAGAGGCCAAGTTGTCAGAGAAATGCCGGTGCTGGTGGTCCTGATCACCGACCCCTTGTGTGGTACAAAATCGCAAGCGGCAGCTCTTTGGGAATTTTTGACGTGGCGCCGGGCGCCTTCGCCCCGGGTCTGTGCTTAGGGCAGACAAGTTCACCGTGGGCACCAAATCCAGAGGCAATGTCTCGGGACCGACAGAGCCCACCTCTAGGGTCCAAAATTCTGGCGACGGCTCTCGGGAAGCTGGACACTCTGCTAGGTACAAGTGCCCCAAAAGGCCAGGTCTGGATCCCAGAGGCCAAGCTGTCAGAGAAATGCCGGTGCTGGTGGTCCCGATCTCCGACCCCATGTGTGCAGAAAAATCCCAAGCGGCAGCTCTTGGGGAATTTTTGACGTGGCGCCGGGCGCCTTCGCCCCGGGTCTGTGCTCAGGGCAGACAAGTTCACCGTGGGCACCAAATCCAGAGGCAATGTCTCGGGACCGACAGAGACCACCTCTAGGGTCCAAAATTCTGGCGAGGGCTCTCGGGAAGCTGGACACTCTGCTAGGTGCAAGTGCCCCAAAAGGCCAGGTCTGGATCCCAGAGGCCAAGCTGTCAGAGAAATGCCGGTGCTGGTGGTCCCGATCTCCGACCCCATGTGTGCAGAAAAATCCCAAGCGGCAGCTCTTGGGGAATTTTTGACGTGGCGCGGGGCGCCTTCACCCCGGGTCTGTGCTCAGGGCAGACAAGTTCACCGTGGGCACCAAATCCAGAGGCAATGTCTCGGGACCGACAGAGACCACCTCTAGGGTCCAAAATTCTGGCGAGGGCTCTCGGGAAGCTGGACACTCTGCTAGGTGCAAGTGCCCCAAAAGGCCAGGTCTGGATCCCAGAGGCCAAGCTGTCAGAGAAATGCCGGTGCTGGTGGTCCCGATCTCCGACCCCATGTGTGCAGAAAAATCCCAAGCGGCAGCTCTTGGGGAATTTTTGACGTGGCGCCGGGCGCCTTCGCCCCGGGTCTGTGCTCAGGGCAGACAAGTTCACCGTGGGCACCAAATCCAGAGGCAATGTCTCGGGAACGACAGAGACCACCTCTAGGGTCCAAAATTCTGGCGAGGGCTCTCAGGAAGCTGGACACTCTGCTAGGTGCAAGTGCCCCAAAAGGCCAGGTCTGGATCCCAGAGGCCAAGCTGTCAGAGAAATGCCGGTGCTGGCGGTCCCGATCGTCGACCCCATGTGTGGTGCAAAATCGCAAGCGGCAGCTCTTGGGGAATTTTTGACGTGGCGCCGGGCGCCTTCGCCCCGCGTCTGTGCTCAGGGCAGACAAGTTCACCGTGGGCACCAAATCCAGAGGCAATGTCTCGGGACCGACAGAGCCCACCTCTAGGGTCCAAAATTCTGGCGACGGCTCTTAAGGAGCTGGACACTCTGCTAGGTGCAAGTGCCCCAAAAGCCCAGGTCTGGATCCCAGAGGCCAAGCTGTCAGAGAAATGCCGGTGCTGGTGGTCCCGATCGTCGACCCCATGTGTGGTGCAAAATCGCAAGCGGCAGCTCTTGGGGAATTTTTGACGTGGCGCCGGGCGCCTTCGCCCCGGGTCTGTGCTCAGGGCAGACAAGTTCACCGTGGGCACCAAATCCAGAGGCAATGTCTCGGGACCGACAGAGCCCACCTCTAGGGTCCAAAATTCTGGCGAGGGCTCTCGGGAAGCTGGACACTCTGCTAGGTGCAAGTGCCCCAAAAGGCCAGGTCTGGATCCCAGAGGCCAAGCTGTCAGAGAAATGCCGGTGCTGGTGGTCCCGATCTCCGACCCCATGTGTGCAGAAAAATCCCAAGCGGCAGCTCTTGGGGAATTTTTGACGTGGCGCCGGGCGCCTTCGCCCCGGGTCTGTGCTCAGGGCAGACAAGTTCACCGTGGGCACCAAATCCAGAGGCAATGTCTCGGGACCGACAGAGCCCACCTCTAGGGTCCAAAATTCTGGCGACGGCTCTCGGGAAGCTGGACACTCTGCTAGGTGCAAGTGCCCCAAAAGGCCAGGTCTGGATCCCAGAGGCCAAGCTGTCAGAGAAATGCCGGTGCTGGTGGTCCTGATCACTGACCCCATGTGTGGTACAAAATCGCAAGCGGCAGCTCTTGGGGAATTTTTGACGTGGCGCCGGGCGCCTTCGCCCCGGGTCTGTGCTCAGGGCAGACAAGTTCACCGTGGGCACCAAATCCAGAGGCAATGTCTCGGGAACGACAGAGACCACCTCTAGGGTCCAAAATTCTGGCGAGGGCTCTCAGGAAGCTGGACACTCTGCTAGGTGCAAGTGCCCCAAAAGGCCAGGTCTGGATCCCAGAGGCCAAGCTGTCAGAGAAATGCCGGTGCTGGCGGTCCCGATCGTCGACCCCATGTGTGGTGCAAAATCGCAAGCGGCAGCTCTTGGGGAATTTTTGACGTGGCGCCGGGCGCCTTCGCCCCGTGTCTGTGCTCAGGGCAGACAAGTTCACCGTGGGCACCAAATCCAGAGGCAATGTCTCGGGACCGACAGAGCCCACCTCTAGGGTCCAAAATTCTGGCGACGGCTCTTAAGGAGCTGGACACTCTGCTAGGTGCAAGTGCCCCAAAAGCCCAGGTCTGGATCCCAGAGGCCAAGCTGTCAGAGAAATGCCGGTGCTGGTGGTCCCGATCGTCGACCCCATGTGTGGTGCAAAATCGCAAGCGGCAGCTCTTGGGGAATTTTTGACGTGGCGCCGGGCGCCTTCGCCCCGGGTCTGTGCTCAGGGCAGACAAGTTCACCGTGGGCACCAAATCCAGAGGCAATGTCTCGGGACCGACAGAGCCCACCTCTAGGGTCCAAAATTCTGGCGAGGGCTCTCGGGAAGCTGGACACTCTGCTAGGTGCAAGTGCCCCAAAAGGCCAGGTCTGGATCCCAGAGGCCAAGCTGTCAGAGAAATGCCGGTGCTGGTGGTCCCGATCTCCGACCCCATGTGTGCAGAAAAATCCCAAGCGGCAGCTCTTGGGGAATTTTTGACGTGGCGCCGGGCGCCTTCGCCCCGGGTCTGTGCTCAGGGCAGACAAGTTCACCGTGGGCACCAAATCCAGAGGCAATGTCTCGGGAACGACAGAGACCACCTCTAGGGTCCAAAATTCTGGCGACGGCTCTCAAGGAGCTGGACACTCTGCTAGGTGCAAGTGCCCCAAAAGGCCAGGTCTGGATCCCAGAGGCCAAGCTGTCAGAGAAATGCCGGTGCTGGTGGTCCCGATCGTCGACCCCATGTGTGGTGCAAAATCGCAAGCGGCAGCTCTTTGGGAATTTTTTGACGTGGCGCCGGGCGCCTTCGCCCCGGGTCTGTGCTCAGGGCAGACAAGTTCACCGTGGGCACCAAATCCAGAGGCAATGTCTCGGGAATGACAGAGACCACCTCTAGGGTCCAAAATACTGGCGACGGCTCTCGGGAAGCTGGACACTCTGCTAGGTGCAAGTGCCCCAAAAGGCCAGGTCTGGATCCCAGAGGCCAAGCTGTCAGAGAAATGCCGGTGCTGGTGGTCCCGATCGTCGACCCCATGTGTGGTGCAAAATCGCAAGCTGCAGCTCTTGGGGAATTTTTGACGTGGCGCGGGGCGCCTTCGCCCCGGGTCTGTGCTCAGGGCAGACAAGTTCACCGTGGGCACCAAATCCAGAGGCAATGTCTCGGGAACGACAGAGACCACCTCTAGGGTCCAAAATTCTGGCGAGGGCTCTCGGGAAGCTGGACACTCTGCTAGGTGCAAGTGCCCCAAAAGGCCAGGTCTGGATCCCAGAGGCCAAGCTGTCAGAGAAATGCCGGTGCTGGCGGTCCCGATCTCCGACCCCATGTGTGGTGCAAAATCGCAAGCGGCAGCTCTTGGGGAATTTTTGACGTGGCGCCGGGCGCCTTCGCCCCGGGTCTGTGCTCAGGGCAGACAAGTTCACCGTGGGCACCAAATCCAGAGGCAATGTCTCGGGACCGACAGAGACCACCTCTAGGGTCCAAAATTCTGGCGACGGCTCTCAAGGAGCTGGACACTCTGCTAGGTGCAAGTGCCCCAAAAGGCCAGGTCTGGATCCCAGAGGCCAAGCTGTCAGAGAAATGCCGGTGCTGGTGGTCCCGATCTCCGACCCCATGTGTGCAGAAAAATCCCAAGCGGCAGCTCTTGGGGAATTTTTGACGTGGCGCCGGGCGCCTTCGCCCCGGGTCTGTGCTCAGGGCAGACAAGTTCACCGTGGGCACCAAATCCAGAGGCAATGTCTCGGGACCGACAGAGACCACCTCTAGGGTCCAAAATTCTGGCGAGGGCTCTCAAGGAGCTGGACACTCTGATAGGTGCAAGTGCCCCAAAAGGCCAGGTCTGGATCCCAGAGGCCAAGCTGTCAGAGAAATGCCGGTGCTGGCGGTCCCGATCGTCGCCCCCATGTGTGGTGCAAAATCCCAAGCGGCAGCTCTTGGGGAATTTTTGACGTGGCGCCGGGCGCCTTCGCCCCGGGTCTGTGCTCAGGGCAGACAAGTTCACCGTGGGCACCAAATCCAGAGGCAATGTCTCGGGACCGACAGAGCCCACCTCTAGGGTCCAAAATTCTGGCGAGGGCTCTCGGGAAGCTGGACACTCTGCTAGGTGCAAGTGCCCCAAAAGCCCAGGTCTGGATCCCAGAGGCCAAGCTGTCAGAGAAATGCCGGTGCTGGTGGTCCCGATCTCCGACCCCATGTGTGCAGAAAAATCCCAAGCGGCAGCTCTTGGGGAATTTTTGACGTGGCGCCGGGCGCCTTCGCCCCGGGTCTGTGCTCAGGGCAGACAAGTTCACCGTGGGCACCAAATCCAGAGGCAATGTCTCGGGAACGACAGAGACCACCTCTAGGGTCCAAAATTCTGGCGAGGGCTCTCGGGAAGCTGGACACTCTGCTAGGTGCAAGTGCCCCAAAAGGCCAGGTCTGGATCCCAGAGGCCAAGCTGTCAGAGAAATGCCGGTGCTGGCGGTCCCGATCACCGACCCCATGTGTGGTGCAAAATCGCAAGCGGCAGCTCTTGGGGAATTTTTGACGTGGCGCGGGGCGCCTTCGCCCCGGGTCTGTGCTCAGGGCAGACAAGTTCACCGTGGGCACCAAATCCAGAGGCAATGTCTCGGGACCGACAGAGACCACCTCTAGGGTCCAAAATTCTGGCGACGGCTCTCGGGAAGCTGGACACTCTGCTAGGTGCAAGTGCCCCAAAAGGCCAGGTCTGGATCCCAGAGGCCAAGCTGTCAGAGAAATGCCGGTGCTGGTGGTCCTGATCACTGACCCCATGTGTGGTACAAAATCGCAAGCGGCAGCTCTTGGGGAATTTTTGACGTGGCGCCGGGCGCCTTCGCCCCGGGTCTGTGCTCAGGGCAGACAAGTTCACCGTGGGCACCAAATCCAGAGGCAATGTCTCGGGACCGACAGAGCCCACCTCTAGGGTCCAAAATTCTGGCGACGGCTCTCGGGAAGCTGGACACTCTGCTAGGTGCAAGTGCCCCAAAAGTCCAGGTCTGGATCCCAGAGGCCAAGCTGTCAGAGAAATGCCGGTGCTGGTGGTCCCGATCTCCGACCCCATGTGTGCAGAAAAATCGCAAGCGGCAGCTCTTGGGGAATTTTTGACGTGGCGCCGGGCGCCTTCGCCCCGGGTCTGTGCTCAGGGCAGACAAGTTCACCGTGGGCACCAAATCCAGAGGCAATGTCTCGGGAACGACAGAGACCACCTCTAGGGTCCAAAATTCTGGCGAGGGCTCTCGGGAAGCTGGACACTCTGCTAGGTGCAAGTGCCCCAAAAGGCCAGGTCTGGATCCCAGAGGCCAAGCTGTCAGAGAAATGCCGGTGCTGGCGGTCCCGATCACCGACCCCATGTGTGGTGCAAAATCGCAAGCGGCAGCTCTTGGGGAATTTTTGACGTGGCGCGGGGCGCCTTCGCCCCGGGTCTGTGCTCAGGGCAGACAAGTTCACCGTGGGCACCAAATCCAGAGGCAATGTCT
Organism: Tinamus guttatus; assembly: GCF_059628265.1. Lineage (NCBI taxonomy): Eukaryota > Metazoa > Chordata > Aves > Tinamiformes > Tinamidae > Tinamus > Tinamus guttatus. The sequence goes on from NW_028289489.1 coordinate 55,937, forward strand.
CGGGACCGACAGAGACCACCTCTAGGGTCCAAAATTCTGGCGACGGCTCTCGGGAAGCTGGACACTCTGCTAGGTGCAAGTGCCCCAAAAGGCCAGGTCTGGATCCCAGAGGCCAAGCTGTCAGAGAAATGCCGGTGCTGGTGGTCCTGATCACTGACCCCATGTGTGGTACAAAATCGCAAGCGGCAGCTCTTGGGGAATTTTTGACGTGGCGCCGGGCGCCTTCGCCCCGGGTCTGTGCTCAGGGCAGACAAGTTCACCGTGGGCACCAAATCCAGAGGCAATGTCTCGGGACCGACAGAGACCACCTCTAGGGTCCAAAATTCTGGCGACGGCTCTCGGGAAGCTGGACACTCTGCTAGGTGCAAGTGCCCCAAAAGTCCAGGTCTGGATCCCAGAGGCCAAGCTGTCAGAGAAATGCCGGTGCTGGTGGTCCCGATCTCCGACCCCATGTGTGCAGAAAAATCCCAAGCGGCAGCTCTTGGGGAATTTTTGACGTGGCGCCGGGCGCCTTCGCCCCGGGTCTGTGCTCAGGGCAGACAAGTTCACCGTGGGCACCAAATCCAGAGGCAATGTCTCGGGACCGACAGAGCCCACCTCTAGGGTCCAAAATTCTGGCGAGGGCTCTCGGGAAGCTGGACACTCTGCTAGGTGCAAGTGCCCCAAAAGGCCAGGTCTGGATCCCAGAGGCCAAGCTGTCAGAGAAATGCCGGTGCTGGTGGTCCCGATCTCCGACCCCATGTGTGCAGAAAAATCCCAAGCGGCAGCTCTTGGGGAATTTTTGACGTGGCGCCGGGCGCCTTCGCCCCGGGTCTGTGCTCAGGGCAGACAAGTTCACCGTGGGCACCAAATCCAGAGGCAATGTCTCGGGAACGACAGAGACCACCTCTAGGGTCCAAAATTCTGGCGAGGGCTCTCGGGAAGCTGGACACTCTGCTAGGTGCAAGTGCCCCAAAAGGCCAGGTCTGGATCCCAGAGGCCAAGCTGTCAGAGAAATGCCGGTGCTGGCGGTCCCGATCACCGACCCCATGTGTGGTGCAAAATCGCAAGCGGCAGCTCTTGGGGAATTTTTCACGTGGCGCGGGGCGCCTTCGCCCCGGGTCTGTGCTCAGGGCAGACAAGTTCACCGTGGGCACCAAATCCAGAGGCAATGTCTCGGGACCGACAGAGACCACCTCTAGGGTCCAAAATTCTGGCGACGGCTCTCGGGAAGCTGGACACTCTGCTAGGTGCAAGTGCCCCAAAAGGCCAGGTCTGGATCCCAGAGGCCAAGCTGTCAGAGAAATGCCGGTGCTGGTGGTCCTGATCACTGACCCCATGTGTGGTACAAAATCGCAAGCGGCAGCTCTTGGGGAATTTTTGACGTGGCGCCGGGCGCCTTCGCCCCGGGTCTGTGCTCAGGGCAGACAAGTTCACCGTGGGCACCAAATCCAGAGGCAATGTCTCGGGACCGACAGAGACCACCTCTAGGGTCCAAAATTCTGGCGACGGCTCTCGGGAAGCTGGACACTCTGCTAGGTGCAAGTGCCCCAAAAGGCCAGGTCTGGATCCCAGAGGCCAAGCTGTCAGAGAAATGCCGGTGCTGGTGGTCCCGATCTCCGACCCCATGTGTGCAGAAAAATCCCAAGCGGCAGCTCTTGGGGAATTTTTGACGTGGCGCCGGGCGCCTTCGCCCCGGGTCTGTGCTCAGGGCAGACAAGTTCACCGTGGGCACCAAATCCAGAGGCAATGTCTCGGGACCGACAGAGCCCACCTCTAGGGTCCAAAATTCTGGCGACGGCTCTCAAGGAGCTGGACACTCTGATAGGTGCAAGTGCCCCAAAAGGCCAGGTCTGGATCCCAGAGGCCAAGCTGTCAGAGAAATGCCGGTGCTGGTGGTCCCGATCTCCGACCCCATGTGTGCAGAAAAATCCCAAGCGGCAGCTCTTGGGGAATTTTTGACGTGGCGCCGGGCGCCTTCGCCCCGGGTCTGTGCTCAGGGAAGACAAGTTCACCCTGGGCACCAAATCCAGAGGCAATGTCTCGGGACCGACAGAGCCCACCTCTAGGGTCCAAAATTCTGGCGACGGCTCTCGGGAAGCTGGACACTCTGCTAGGTGCAAGTGCCCCAAAAGGCCAGGTCTGGATCCCAGAGGCCAAGCTGTCAGAGAAATGCCGGTGCTGGTGGTCCCGATCGTCGACCCCATGTGTGGTGCAAAATCGCAAGCGGCAGCTCTTGGGGAATTTTTGACGTGGCGCCGGGCGCCTTCGCCCCGGGTCTGTGCTCAGGGCAGACAAGTTCACCGTGGGCACCAAATCCAGAGGCAATGTCTCGGGAACGACAGAGCCCACCTCTAGGGTCCAAAATTCTGGCGACGGCTCTCAAGGAGCTGGACACTCTGCTAGGTGCAAGTGCCCCAAAAGGCCAGGTCTGGATCCCAGAGGCCAAGTTGTCAGAGAAATGCCGGTGCTGGTGGTCCCGATCGTCGACCCCATGTGTGGTGCAAAATCGCAAGCGGCAGCTCTTGGGGAATTTTTGACGTGGCGCCGGGCGCCTTCGCCCCGGGTCTGTGCTCAGGGCAGACAAGTTCACCCTGGGCACCAAATCCAGAGGCAATGTCTCGGGACCGACAGAGCCCACCTCTAGGGTCCAAAATTCTGGCGACGGCTCTCGGGAAGCTGGACACTCTGCTAGGTGCAAGTGCCCCAAAAGGCCAGGTCTGGATCCCAGAGGCCAAGCTGTCAGAGAAATGCCGGTGCTGGTGGTCCCGATCTCCGACCCCATGTGTGCAGAAAAATCCCAAGCGGCAGCTCTTGGGGAATTTTTGACGTGGCGCCGGGCGCCTTCGCCCCGGGTCTGTGCTCAGGGCAGACAAGTTCACCGTGGGCACCAAATCCAGAGGCAATGTCTCGGGACCGACAGAGCCCACCTCTAGGGTCCAAACTTCTGGCGACGGCTCTCGGGAAGCTGGACACTCTGATAGGTGCAAGTGCCCCAAAAGGCCAGGTCTGGATCCCAGAGGCCAAGCTGTCAGAGAAATGCCGGTGCTGGTGGTCCCGATCGTCGCCCCCATGTGTGGTGCAAAATCGCAAGCGGCAGCTCTTGGGGAATTTTTGACGTGGCGCCGGGCGCCTTCGCCCCGGGTCTGTGCTCAGGGCAGACAAGTTCACCGTGGGCACCAAATCCAGAGGCAATGTCTCGGGACCGACAGAGCCCACCTCTAGGGTCCAAAATTCTGGCGACGGCTCTCGGGAAGCTGGACACTCTGCTAGGTGCAAGTGCCCCAAAAGGCCAGGTCTGGATCCCAGAGGCCAAGCTGTCAGAGAAATGCCGGTGCTGGTGGTCCTGATCACTGACCCCATGTGTGGTACAAAATCGCAAGCGGCAGCTCTTGGGGAATTTTTGACGTGGCGCCGGGCGCCTTCGCCCCGGGTCTGTGCTCAGGGCAGACAAGTTCACCGTGGGCACCAAATCCAGAGGCAATGTCTCGGGACCGACAGAGCCCACCTCTAGGGTCCAAAATTCTGGCGACGGCTCTCGGGAAGCTGGACACTCTGCTAGGTGCAAGTGCCCCAAAAGGCCAGGTCTGGATCCCAGAGGCCAAGCTGTCAGAGAAATGCCGGTGCTGGTGGTCCCGATCTCCGACCCCATGTGTGCAGAAAAATCCCAAGCGGCAGCTCTTGGGGAATTTTTGACGTGGCGCCGGGCGCCTTCGCCCCGGGTCTGTGCTCAGGGCAGACAAGTTCACCGTGGGCACCAAATCCAGAGGCAATGTCTCGGGACCGACAGAGCCCACCTCTAGGGTCCAAAATTCTGGCGACGGCTCTCGGGAAGCTGGACACTCTGCTAGGTGCAAGTGCCCCAAAAGGCCAGGTCTGGATCCCAGAGGCCAAGCTGTCAGAGAAATGCCGGTGCTGGTGGTCCTGATCACTGACCCCATGTGTGGTACAAAATCGCAAGCGGCAGCTCTTGGGGAATTTTTGACGTGGCGCCGGGCGCCTTCGCCCCGGGTCTGTGCTCAGGGCAGACAAGTTCACCGTGGGCACCAAATCCAGAGGCAATGTCTCGGGACCGACAGAGCCCACCTCTAGGGTCCAAAATTCTGGCGACGGCTCTCGGGAAGCTGGACACTCTGCTAGGTGCAAGTGCCCCAAAAGGCCAGGTCTGGATCCCAGAGGCCAAGCTGTCAGAGAAATGCCGGTGCTGGTGGTCCCGATCTCCGACCCCATGTGTGCAGAAAAATCCCAAGCGGCAGCTCTTGGGGAATTTTTGACGTGGCGCCGGGCGCCTTCGCCCCGGGTCTGTGCTCAGGGCAGACAAGTTCACCGTGGGCACCAAATCCAGAGGCAATGTCTCGGGAACGACAGAGACCACCTCTAGGGTCCAAAATTCTGGCGAGGGCTCTCGGGAAGCTGGACACTCTGATAGGTGCAAGTGCCCCAAAAGGCCAGGTCTGGATCCCAGAGGCCAAGCTGTCAGAGAAATGCCGGTGCTGGTGGTCCCGATCGTCGCCCCCATGTGTGGTGCAAAATCGCAAGCGGCAGCTCTTGGGGAATTTTTGACGTGGCGCCGGGCGCCTTCGCCCCGGGTCTGTGCTCAGGGCAGACAAGTTCACCGTGGGCACCAAATCCAGAGGCAATGTCTCGGGACCGACAGAGCCCACCTCTAGGGTCCAAAATTCTGGCGACGGCTCTCGGGAAGCTGGACACTCTGCTAGGTGCAAGTGCCCCAAAAGGCCAGGTCTGGATCCCAGAGGCCAAGCTGTCAGAGAAATGCCGGTGCTGGTGGTCCTGATCACTGACCCCATGTGTGGTACAAAATCGCAAGCGGCAGCTCTTGGGGAATTTTTGACGTGGCGCCGGGCGCCTTCGCCCCGGGTCTGTGCTCAGGGCAGACAAGTTCACCGTGGGCACCAAATCCAGAGGCAATGTCTCGGGACCGACAGAGCCCACCTCTAGGGTCCAAAATTCTGGCGACGGCTCTCGGGAAGCTGGACACTCTGCTAGGTGCAAGTGCCCCAAAAGGCCAGGTCTGGATCCCAGAGGCCAACCTGTCAGAGAAATGCCGGTGCTGGTGGTCCCGATCTCCGACCCCATGCGTGCAGAAAAATCCCAAGCGGCAGCTCTTGGGGAATTTTTGACGTGGCGCCGGGCGCCTTCGCCCCGGGTCTGTGCTCAGGGCAGACAAGTTCACCGTGGGCACCAAATCCAGAGGCAATGTCTCGGGAACGACAGAGACCACCTCTAGGGTCCAAAATTCTGGCGAGGGCTCTCGGGAAGCTGGACACTCTGCTAGGTGCAAGTGCCCCAAAAGGCCAGGTCTGGATCCCAGAGGCCAAGCTGTCAGAGAAATGCCGGTGCTGGTGGTCCCGATCTCCGACCCCATGTGTGCAGAAAAATCCCAAGCGGCAGCTCTTGGGGAATTTTTGACGTGGCGCCGGGCGCCTTCGCCCCGGGTCTGTGCTCAGGGCAGACAAGTTCACCGTGGGCACCAAATCCAGAGGCAATGTCTCGGGACCGACAGAGCCCACCTCTAGGGTCCAAACTTCTGGCGACGGCTCTCGGGAAGCTGGACACTCTGATAGGTGCAAGTGCCCCAAAAGGCCAGGTCTGGATCCCAGAGGCCAAGCTGTCAGAGAAATGCCGGTGCTGGTGGTCCCGATCGTCGCCCCCATGTGTGGTGCAAAATCGCAAGCGGCAGCTCGTGGGGAATTTTTGACGTGGCGCCGGGCGCCTTCGCCCCGGGTCTGTGCTCAGGGCAGACAAGTTCACCGTGGGCACCAAATCCAGAGGCAATGTCTCGGGACCGACAGAGCCCACCTCTAGGGTCCAAAATTCTGGCGACGGCTCTCGGGAAGCTGGACACTCTGCTAGGTGCAAGTGCCCCAAAAGGCCAGGTCTGGATCCCAGAGGCCAAGCTGTCAGAGAAATGCCGGTGCTGGTGGTCCTGATCACTGACCCCATGTGTGGTACAAAATCGCAAGCGGCAGCTCTTGGGGAATTTTTGACGTGGCGCCGGGCGCCTTCGCCCCGGGTCTGTGCTCAGGACAGACAAGTTCACCGTGGGCACCAAATCCAGAGGCAATGTCTCGGGACCGACAGAGCCCACCTCTAGGGTCCAAAATTCTGGCGACGGCTCTCGGGAAGCTGGACACTCTGCTAGGTGCAAGTGCCCCAAAAGGCCAGGTCTGGATCCCAGAGGCCAAGCTGTCAGAGAAATGCCGGTGCTGGTGGTCCCGATCTCCGACCCCATGCGTGCAGAAAAATCCCAAGCGGCAGCTCTTGGGGAATTTTTGACGTGGCGCCGGGCGCCTTCGCCCCGGGTCTGTGCTCAGGGCAGACAAGTTCACCGTGGGCACCAAATCCAGAGGCAATGTCTCGGGAACGACAGAGACCACCTCTAGGGTCCAAAATTCTGGCGAGGGCTCTCGGGAAGCTGGACACTCTGCTAGGTGCAAGTGCCCCAAAAGGCCAGGTCTGGATCCCAGAGGCCAAGCTGTCAGAGAAATGCCGGTGCTGGTGGTCCCGATCTCCGACCCCATGTGTGCAGAAAAATCCCAAGCGGCAGCTCTTGGGGAATTTTTGACGTGGCGCCGGGCGCCTTCGCCCCGGGTCTGTGCTCAGGGCAGACAAGTTCACCGTGGGCACCAAATCCAGAGGCAATGTCTCGGGACCGACAGAGCCCACCTCTAGGGTCCAAACTTCTGGCGACGGCTCTCGGGAAGCTGGACACTCTGATAGGTGCAAGTGCCCCAAAAGGCCAGGTCTGGATCCCAGAGGCCAAGCTGTCAGAGAAATGCCGGTGCTGGTGGTCCCGATCGTCGCCCCCATGTGTGGTGCAAAATCGCAAGCGGCAGCTCGTGGGGAATTTTTGACGTGGCGCCGGGCGCCTTCGCCCCGGGTCTGTGCTCAGGGCAGACAAGTTCACCGTGGGCACCAAATCCAGAGGCAATGTCTCGGGACCGACAGAGCCCACCTCTAGGGTCCAAAATTCTGGCGACGGCTCTCGGGAAGCTGGACACTCTGCTAGGTGCAAGTGCCCCAAAAGGCCAGGTCTGGATCCCAGAGGCCAAGCTGTCAGAGAAATGCCGGTGCTGGTGGTCCCGATCTCCGACCCCATGTGTGCAGAAAAATCCCAAGCGGCAGCTCTTGGGGAATTTTTGACGTGGCGCCGGGCGCCTTCGCCCCGGGTCTGTGCTCAGGGCAGACAAGTTCACCGTGGGCACCAAATCCAGAGGCAATGTCTCGGGAACGACAGAGACCACCTCTAGGGTCCAAAATTCTGGCGAGGGCTCTCGGGAAGCTGGACACTCTGCTAGGTGCAAGTGCCCCAAAAGGCCAGGTCTGGATCCCAGAGGCCAAGCTGTCAGAGAAATGCCGGTGCTGGTGGTCCCGATCGTCGCCCCCATGTGTGGTGCAAAATCGCAAGCGGCAGCTCTTGGGGAATTTTTGACGTGGCGCCGGGCGCCTTCGCCCCGGGTCTGTGCTCAGGGCAGACAAGTTCACCGTGGGCACCAAATCCAGAGGCAATGTCTCGGGACCGACAGAGCCCACCTCTAGGGTCCAAAATTCTGGCGACGGCTCTCGGGAAGCTGGACACTCTGCTAGGTGCAAGTGCCCCAAAAGGCCAGGTCTGGATCCCAGAGGCCAAGCTGTCAGAGAAATGCCGGTGCTGGTGGTCCTGATCACTGACCCCATGTGTGGTACAAAATCGCAAGCGGCAGCTCTTGGGGAATTTTTGACGTGGCGCCGGGCGCCTTCGCCCCGGGTCTGTGCTCAGGGCAGACAAGTTCACCGTGGGCACCAAATCCAGAGGCAATGTCTCGGGACCGACAGAGCCCACCTCTAGGGTCCAAAATTCTGGCGACGGCTCTCGGGAAGCTGGACACTCTGCTAGGTGCAAGTGCCCCAAAAGGCCAGGTCTGGATCCCAGAGGCCAAGCTGTCAGAGAAATGCCGGTGCTGGTGGTCCCGATCTCCGACCCCATGCGTGCAGAAAAATCCCAAGCGGCAGCTCTTGGGGAATTTTTGACGTGGCGCCGGGCGCCTTCGCCCCGGGTCTGTGCTCAGGGCAGACAAGTTCACCGTGGGCACCAAATCCAGAGGCAATGTCTCGGGACCGACAGAGACCACCTCTAGGGTCCAAAATTCTGGCGAGGGCTCTCGGGAAGCTGGACACTCTGCTAGGTGCAAGTGCCCCAAAAGGCCAGGTCTGGATCCCAGAGGCCAAGCTGTCAGAGAAATGCCGGTGCTAGTGGTCCCGATCTCCGACCCCATGTGTGCAGAAAAATCCCAAGCGGCAGCTCTTGGGGAATTTTTGACGTGGCGCCGGGCGCCTTCGCCCCGGGTCTGTGCTCAGGGCAGACAAGTTCACCGTGGGCACCAAATCCAGAGGCAATGTCTCGGGAACGACAGAGACCACCTCTAGGGTCCAAAATTCTGGCGAGGGCTCTCGGGAAGCTGGACACTCTGCTAGGTGCAAGTGCCCCAAAAGGCCAGGTCTGGATCCCAGAGGCCAAGCTGTCAGAGAAATGCCGGTGCTGGTGGTCCCGATCTCCGACCCCATGTGTGCAGAAAAATCCCAAGCGGCAGCTCTTGGGGAATTTTTGACGTGGCGCCGGGCGCCTTCGCCCCGGGTCTGTGCTCAGGGCAGACAAGTTCACCGTGGGCACCAAATCCAGAGGCAATGTCTCGGGACCGACAGAGCCCACCTCTAGGGTCCAAACTTCTGGCGACGGCTCTCGGGAAGCTGGACACTCTGATAGGTGCAAGTGCCCCAAAAGGCCAGGTCTGGATCCCAGAGGCCAAGCTGTCAGAGAAATGCCGGTGCTGGTGGTCCCGATCGTCGCCCCCATGTGTGGTGCAAAATCGCAAGCGGCAGCTCGTGGGGAATTTTTGACGTGGCGCCGGGCGCCTTCGCCCCGGGTCTGTGCTCAGGGCAGACAAGTTCACCGTGGGCACCAAATCCAGAGGCAATGTCTCGGGACCGACAGAGCCCACCTCTAGGGTCCAAAATTCTGGCGAGGGCTCTCGGGAAGCTGGACACTCTGCTAGGTGCAAGTGCCCCAAAAGGCCAGGTCTGGATCCCAGAGGCCAAGCTGTCAGAGAAATGCCGGTGCTGGTGGTCCCGATCTCCGACCCCATGTGTGCAGAAAAATCCCAAGCGGCAGCTCTTGGGGAATTTTTGACGTGGCGCCGGGCGCCTTCGCCCCGGGTCTGTGCTCAGGGCAGACAAGTTCACCGTGGGCACCAAATCCAGAGGCAATGTCTCGGGAACGACAGAGACCACCTCTAGGGTCCAAAATTCTGGCGAGGGCTCTCGGGAAGCTGGACACTCTGCTAGGTGCAAGTGCCCCAAAAGGCCAGGTCTGGATCCCAGAGGCCAAGCTGTCAGAGAAATGCCGGTGCTGGTGGTCCCGATCGTCGCCCCCATGTGTGGTGCAAAATCGCAAGCGGCAGCTCTTGGGGAATTTTTGACGTGGCGCCGGGCGCCTTCGCCCCGGGTCTGTGCTCAGGGCAGACAAGTTCACCGTGGGCACCAAATCCAGAGGCAATGTCTCGGGACCGACAGAGCCCACCTCTAGGGTCCAAAATTCTGGCGACGGCTCTCGGGAAGCTGGACACTCTGCTAGGTGCAAGTGCCCCAAAAGGCCAGGTCTGGATCCCAGAGGCCAAGCTGTCAGAGAGATGCCGGTGCTGGTGGTCCTGATCACTGACCCCATGTGTGGTACAAAATCGCAAGCGGCAGCTCTTGGGGAATTTTTGACGTGGCGCCGGGCGCCTTCGCCCCGGGTCTGTGCTCAGGGCAGACAAGTTCACCGTGGGCACCAAATCCAGAGGCAATGTCTCGGGACCGACAGAGCCCACCTCTAGGGTCCAAAATTCTGGCGACGGCTCTCGGGAAGCTGGACACTCTGCTAGGTGCAAGTGCCCCAAAAGGCCAGGTCTGGATCCCAGAGGCCAAGCTGTCAGAGAAATGCCGGTGCTGGTGGTCCCGATCTCCGACCCCATGCGTGCAGAAAAATCCCAAGCGGCAGCTCTTGGGGAATTTTTGACGTGGCGCCGGGCGCCTTCGCCCCGGGTCTGTGCTCAGGGCAGACAAGTTCACCGTGGGCACCAAATCCAGAGGCAATGTCTCGGGACCGACAGAGACCACCTCTAGGGTCCAAAATTCTGGCGAGGGCTCTCGGGAAGCTGGACACTCTGCTAGGTGCAAGTGCCCCAAAAGGCCAGGTCTGGATCCCAGAGGCCAAGCTGTCAGAGAAATGCCGGTGCTAGTGGTCCCGATCTCCGACCCCATGTGTGCAGAAAAATCCCAAGCGGCAGCTCTTGGGGAATTTTTGACGTGGCGCCGGGCGCCTTCGCCCCGGGTCTGTGCTCAGGGCAGACAAGTTCACCGTGGGCACCAAATCCAGAGGCAATGTCTCGGGAACGACAGAGCCCACCTCTAGGGTCCAAAATTCTGGCGAGGGCTCTCGGGAAGCTGGACACTCTGCTAGGTGCAAGTGCCCCAAAAGGCCAGGTCTGGATCCCAGAGGCCAAGCTGTCAGAGAAATGCCGGTGCTGGTGGCCCCGATCACCGACCCCATGTGTGGTGCAAAATCGCAAGCGGCAGCTCTTGGGGAATTTTTGACGTGGCGCGGGGCGCCTTCGCCCCGGGTCTGTGCTCAGGGCAGACAAGTTCACCGTGGGCACCAAATCCAGAGGCAATGTCTCGGGACCGACAGAGACCACCTCTAGGGTCCAAAATTCTGGCGACGGCTCTCGGGAAGCTGGACACTCTGCTAGGTGCAAGTGCCCCAAAAGGCCAGGTCTGGATCCCAGAGGCCAAGCTGTCAGAGAAATGCCGGTGCTGGTGGTCCCGATCTCCGACCCCATGTGTGCAGAAAAATCCCAAGCGGCAGCTCTTGGGGAATTTTTGACGTGGCGCCGGGCGCCTTCGCCCCGGGTCTGTGCTCAGGGCAGACAAGTTCACCGTGGGCACCAAATCCAGAGGCAATGTCTCGGGACCGACAGAGCCCACCTCTAGGGTCCAAAATTCTGGCGACGGCTCTCAAGGAGCTGGACACTCTGCTAGGTGCAAGTGCCCCAAAAGGCCAGGTCTGGATCCCAGAGGCCAAGCTGTCAGAGAAATGCCGGTGCTGGTGGTCCCGATCGTCGACCCCATGTGTGGTGCAAAATCGCAAGCGGCAGCTCTTGGGGAATTTTTGACGTGGCGCCGGGCGCCTTCGCCCCGGGTCTGTGCTCAGGGCAGACAAGTTCACCGTGGGCACCAAATCCAGAGGCAATGTCTCGGGACCGACAGAGCCCACCTCTAGGGTCCAAAATTCTGGCGACGGCTCTCGGGAAGCTGGACACTCTGCTAGGTGCAAGTGCCCCAAAAGGCCAGGTCTGGATCCCAGAGGCCAAGTTGTCAGAGAAATGCCGGTGCTGGTGGTCCTGATCACCGACCCCTTGTGTGGTACAAAATCGCAAGCGGCAGCTCTTTGGGAATTTTTGACGTGGCGCCGGGCGCCTTCGCCCCGGGTCTGTGCTTAGGGCAGACAAGTTCACCGTGGGCACCAAATCCAGAGGCAATGTCTCGGGACCGACAGAGACCACCTCTAGGGTCCAAAATTCTGGCGACGGCTCTCGGGAAGCTGGACACTCTGCTAGGTACAAGTGCCCCAAAAGGCCAGGTCTGGATCCCAGAGGCCAAGCTGTCAGAGAAATGCCGGTGCTGGTGGTCCCGATCTCCGACCCCATGTGTGCAGAAAAATCCCAAGCGGCAGCTCTTGGGGAATTTTTGACGTGGCGCCGGGCGCCTTCGCCCCGGGTCTGTGCTCAGGGCAGACAAGTTCACCGTGGGCACCAAATCCAGAGGCAATGTCTCGGGACCGACAGAGACCACCTCTAGGGTCCAAAATTCTGGCGAGGGCTCTCGGGAAGCTGGACACTCTGCTAGGTGCAAGTGCCCCAAAAGGCCAGGTCTGGATCCCAGAGGCCAAGCTGTCAGAGAAATGCCGGTGCTGGTGGTCCCGATCTCCGACCCCATGTGTGCAGAAAAATCCCAAGCGGCAGCTCTTGGGGAATTTTTGACGTGGCGCGGGGCGCCTTCACCCCGGGTCTGTGCTCAGGGCAGACAAGTTCACCGTGGGCACCAAATCCAGAGGCAATGTCTCGGGACCGACAGAGACCACCTCTAGGGTCCAAAATTCTGGCGAGGGCTCTCGGGAAGCTGGACACTCTGCTAGGTGCAAGTGCCCCAAAAGGCCAGGTCTGGATCCCAGAGGCCAAGCTGTCAGAGAAATGCCGGTGCTGGTGGTCCCGATCTCCGACCCCATGTGTGCAGAAAAATCCCAAGCGGCAGCTCTTGGGGAATTTTTGACGTGGCGCCGGGCGCCTTCGCCCCGGGTCTGTGCTCAGGGCAGACAAGTTCACCGTGGGCACCAAATCCAGAGGCAATGTCTCGGGACCGACAGAGACCACCTCTAGGGTCCAAAATTCTGGCGAGGGCTCTCGGGAAGCTGGACACTCTGCTAGGTGCAAGTGCCCCAAAAGGCCAGGTCTGGATCCCAGAGGCCAAGCTGTCAGAGAAATGCCGGTGCTGGTGGTCCCGATCACCGACCCCATGTGTGGTGCAAAATCGCAAGCGGCAGCTCTTGGGGAATTTTTGACGTGGCGCGGGGCGCCTTCGCCCCGGGTCTGTACTCAGGGCAGACAAGTTCACCCTGGGCACCAAATCCAGAGGCAATGTCTCGGGACCGACAGAGCCCACCTCTAGGGTCCAAAATTCTGGCGACGGCTCTCGGGAAGCTGGACACTCTGCTAGGTGCAAGTGCCCCAAAAGGCCAGGTCTGGATCCCAGAGGCCAAGCTGTCAGAGAAATGCCAGTGCTGGTGGCCCCGATCACCGACCCCATGTGTGGTGCAAAATCGCAAGCGGCAGCTCTTGGGGAATTTTTGACGTGGCGCGGGGCGCCTTCGCCCCGGGTCTGTGCTCAGGGCAGACAAGTTCACCGTGGGCACCAAATCCAGAGGCAATGTCTCGGGACCGACAGAGACCACCTCTAGGGTCCAAAATTCTGGCGACGGCTCTCGGGAAGCTGGACACTCTGCTAGGTGCAAGTGCCCCAAAAGGCCAGGTCTGGATCCCAGAGGCCAAGCTGTCAGAGAAATGCCGGTGCTGGTGGTCCCGATCTCCGACCCCATGTGTGCAGAAAAATCCCAAGCGGCAGCTCTTGGGGAATTTTTGACGTGGCGCCGGGCGCCTTCGCCCCGGGTCTGTGCTCAGGGCAGACAAGTTCACCGTGGGCACCAAATCCAGAGGCAATGTCTCGGGAACGACAGAGACCACCTCTAGGGTCCAAAATTCTGGCGAGGGCTCTCGGGAAGCTGGACACTCTGCTAGGTGCAAGTGCCCCAAAAGGCCAGGTCTGGATCCCAGAGGCCAAGCTGTCAGAGAAATGCCGGTGCTGGTGGTCCCGATCTCCGACCCCATGTGTGCAGAAAAATCGCAAGCGGCAGCTCTTGGGGAATTTTTGACGTGGCGCCGGGCGCCTTCGCCCCGGGTCTGTGCTCAGGGCAGACAAGTTCACCGTGGGCACCAAATCCAGAGGCAATGTCTCGGGACCGACAGAGCCCACCTCTAGGGTCCAAAATTCTGGCGAGGGCTCTCGGGAAGCTGGACACTCTGCTAGGTGCAAGTGCCCCAAAAGGCCAGGTCTGGATCCCAGAGGCCAAGCTGTCAGAGAAATGCCGGTGCTTGTGGTCCCGATCACCGACCCCATGTGTGGTGCAAAATCGCAAGCGGCAGCTCTTGGGGAATTTTTGACGTGGCGCCGGGCGCCTTCGCCCCGGGTCTGTGCTCAGGGCAGACAAGTTCACCCTGGGCACCAAATCCAGAGGCAATGTCTCGGGACCGACAGAGCCCACCTCTAGGGTCCAAAATTCTGGCGACGGCTCTCAAGGAGCTGGACACTCTGATAGGTGCAAGTGCCCCAAAAGGCCAGGTCTGGATCCCAGAGGCCAAGCTGTCAGAGAAATGCCGGTGCTGGCGGTCCTGATCACTGACCCCATGTGTGGTACAAAATCGCAAGCGGCAGCTCTTGGGGAATTTTTGACGTGGCGCCGGGCGCCTTCGCCCCGGGTCTGTGCTCAGGGCAGACAAGTTCACCGTGGGCACCAAATCCAGAGGCAATGTCTCGGGACCGACAGAGCCCACCTCTAGGGTCCAAAATTCTGGCGACGGCTCTCGGGAAGCTGGACACTCTGCTAGATGCAAGTGCCCCAAAAGGCCAGGTCTGGATCCCAGAGGCCAAGCTGTCAGAGAAATGCCGGTGCTGGTGGTCCCGATCGTCGACCCCATGTGTGGTGCAAAATCGCAAGCGGCAGCTCTTGGGGAATTTTTGACGTGGCGCCGGGCGCCTTCGCCCCGGGTCTGTGCTCAGGGCAGACAAGTTCACCGTGGGCACCAAATCCAGAGGCAATGTCTCGGGACCGACAGAGCCCACCTCTAGGGTCCAAAATTCTGGCGAGGGCTCTCGGGAAGCTGGACACTCTGCTAGGTGCAAGTGCCCCAAAAGGCCAGGTCTGGATCCCAGAGGCCAAGCTGTCAGAGAAATGCCGGTGCTGGTGGTCCCGATCTCCGACCCCATGTGTGCAGAAAAATCCCAAGCGGCAGCTCTTGGGGAATTTTTGACGTGGCGCCGGGCGCCTTCGCCCCGGGTCTGTGCTCAGGGCAGACAAGTTCACCGTGGGCACCAAATCCAGAGGCAATGTCTCGGGACCGACAGAGCCCACCTCTAGGGTCCAAAATTCTGGCGAGGGCTCTCGGGAAGCTGGACACTCTGCTAGGTGCAAGTGCCCCAAAAGGCCAGGTCTGGATCCCAGAGGCCAAGCTGTCAGAGAAATGCCGGTGCTTGTGGTCCCGATCGCCGACCCCATGTGTGGTGCAAAATCGCAAGCGGCAGCTCTTGGGGAATTTTTGACGTGGCGCCGGGCGCCTTCGCCCCGGGTCTGTGCTCAGGGCAGACAAGTTCACCCTGGGCACCAAATCCAGAGGCAATGTCTCGGACCGACAGAGCCCACCTCTAGGGTCCAAATTCTGGCGACGGCTCTCAAGGAGCTGGACACTCTGATAGGTGCAAGTGCCCCAAAAGGCCAGGTCTGGATCCCAGAGGCCAAGCTGTCAGAGAAATGCCGGTGCTGGCGGTCCTGATCACTGACCCCATGTGTGGTACAAAATCGCAAGCGGCAGCTCTTGGGGAATTTTTGACGTGGCGCCGGGCGCCTTCGCCCCGGGTCTGTGCTCAGGGCAGACAAGTTCACCGTGGGCACCAAATCCAGAGGCAATGTCTCGGGACCGACAGAGACCACCTCTAGGGTCCAAAATTCTGGCGACGGCTCTCGGGAAGCTGGACACTCTGCTAGATGCAAGTGCCCCAAAAGGCCAGGTCTGGATCCCAGAGGCCAAGCTGTCAGAGAAATGCCGGTGCTGGTGGTCCCGATCGTCGACCCCATGTGTGGTGCAAAATCGCAAGCGGCAGCTCTTGGGGAATTTTTGACGTGGCGCCGGGCGCCTTCGCCCGGGTCTGTGCTCAGGGCAGACAAGTTCACCGTGGGCACCAAATCCAGAGGCAATGTCTCGGGACCGACAGAGCCCACCTCTAGGGTCCAAAATTCTGGCGAGGGCTCTCGGGAAGCTGGACACTCTGCTAGGTGCAAGTGCCCCAAAAGGCCAGGTCTGGATCCCAGAGGCCAAGCTGTCAGAGAAATGCCGGTGCTGGTGGTCCCGATCTCCGACCCGATGTGTGCAGAAAAATCCCAAGCGGCAGCTCTTGGGGAATTTTTGACGTGGCGCCGGGCGCCTTCGCCCGGGTCTGTGCTCAGGGCAGACAAGTTCACCGTGGGCACCAAATCCAGAGGCAATGTCTCGGGAACGACAGAGACCACCTCTAGGGTCCAAAATTCTGGCGAGGGCTCTCGGGAAGCTGGACAGTCTGCTAGGTGCAAGTGCCCCAAAAGACCAGGTCTGGATCCCAGAGGCCAAGCTGTCAGAGAAATGCCGGTGCTTGTGGTCCCGATCACCGACCCCATGTGTGGTGCAAAATCGCAAGCGGCAGCTCTTGGGGAATGTTTGACGTGGCGCCGGGCGCCTTCACCCCGGGTCTGTGCTCAGGGCAGACAAGTTCACCCTGGGCACCAAATCCAGAGGCAATGTCTCGGGACCGACAGAGCCCACCTCTAGGGTCCAAAATTCTGGCGACGGCTCTCAAGGAGCTGGACACTCTGATAGGTGCAAGTGCCCCAAAAGGCCAGGTCTGGATCCCAGAGGCCAAGCTGTCAGAGAAATGCCGGTGCTGGCGGTCCTGATCACTGACCCCATGTGTGGTACAAAATCGCAAGCGGCAGCTCTTGGGGAATTTTTGACGTGGCGCCGGGCGCCTTCGCCCCGGGTCTGTGCTCAGGGCAGACAAGTTCACCGTGGGCACCAAATCCAGAGGCAATGTCTCGGGACCGACAGAGCCCACCTCTAGGGTCCAAAATTCTGGCGACGGCTCTCGGGAAGCTGGACACTCTGCTAGGTGCAAGTGCCCCAAAAGGCCAGGTCTGGATCCCAGAGGCCAACCTGTCAGAGAAATGCCGGTGCTGGTGGTCCGATCTCCGACCCCATGTGTGCAGAAAAATCCCAAGCGGCAGCTCTTGGGGAATTTTTGACGTGGCGCTGGGCGCCTTCGCCCCGGGTCTGTGCTCAGGGCAGACAAGTTCACCGTGGGCACCAAATCCAGAGGCAATGTCTCGGGAACGACAGAGACCACCTCTAGGGTCCAAATTCTGGCGAGGGCTCTCGGGAAGCTGGACACTCTGCTAGGTGCAAGTGCCCCAAAAGGCCAGGTCTGGATCCCAGAGGCCAAGCTGTCAGAGAAATGCCGGTGCTGGTGGTCCCGATCTCCGACCCCATGTGTGCAGAAAAATCCCAAGCGGCAGCTCTTGGGGAATTTTTGACGTGGCGCCGGGCGCCTTCGCCCCGGGTCTGTGCTCAGGGCAGACAAGTTCACCGTTGGGCACCAAATCCAGAGGCAATGTCTCGGAACGACAGAGACCACCTCTAGGGTCCAAAATTCTGGCGACGGCTCTCAAGGAGCTGGACACTCTGATAGGTGCAAGTGCCCCAAAAGGCCAGGTCTGGATCCCAGAGGCCAAGCTGTCAGAGAAATGCCGGTGCTGGTGGTCCCGATCTCCGACCCCATGTGTGCAGAAAAATCCCAAGCGGCAGCTCTTGGGGAATTTTTGACGTGGCGCCGGGCGCCTTCGCCCGGGTCTGTGCTCAGGGCAGACAAGTTCACCCTGGGCACCAAATCCAGAGGCAATGTCTCGGGACCGACAGAGCCCACCTCTAGGGTCCAAAATTCTGGCGACGGCTCTCAAGGAGCTGGACACTCTGATAGGTGCAAGTGCCCCAAAAGGCCAGGTCTGGATCCAGAGGCCAAGCTGTCAGAGAAATGCCGGTGCTGGCGGTCCTGATCACTGACCCCATGTGTGGTACAAAATCGCAAGCGGCAGCTCTTGGGGAATTTTTGACGTGGCGCCGGGCGCCTTCGCCCCGGGTCTGTGCTCAGGGCAGACAAGTTCACCGTGGGCACCAAATCCAGAGGCAATGTCTCGGGACCGACAGAGCCCACCTCTAGGGTCCAAAATTCTGGCGAGGGCTCTCGGGAAGCTGGACACTCTGCTAGGTGCAAGTGCCCCAAAAGGCCAGGTCTGGATCCCAGAGGCCAAGCTGTCAGAGAAATGCCGGTGCTGGTGGTCCCGATCGTCGACCCCATGTGTGGTGCAAAATCGCAAGCGGCAGCTCTTGGGGAATTTTTGACGTGGCGCCGGGCGCCTTCGCCCCGGGTCTGTGCTCAGGGCAGACAAGTTCACCGTGGGCACCAAATCCAGAGGCAATGTCTCGGGACCGACAGAGCCCACCTCTAGGGTCCAAAATTCTGGCGAGGGCTCTCGGGAAGCTGGACACTCTGCTAGGTGCAAGTGCCCCAAAAGGCCAGGTCTGGATCCCAGAGGCCAAGCTGTCAGAGAAATGCCGGTGCTGGTGGCCCCGATCACCGACCCCATGTGTGGTGCAAAATCGCAAGCGGCAGCTCTTGGGGAATTTTTGACGTGGCGCGGGGCGCCTTCACCCCGGGTCTGTGCTCAGGGCAGACAAGTTCACCGTGGGCACCAAATCCAGAGGCAATGTCTCGGGACCGACAGAGACCACCTCTAGGGTCCAAAATTCTGGCGACGGCTCTCGGGAAGCTGGACACTCTGCTAGGTGCAAGTGCCCCAAAAGGCCAGGTCTGGATCCCAGAGGCCAAGCTGTCAGAGAAATGCCGGTGCTGGTGGTCCCGATCTCCGACCCCATGTGTGCAGAAAAATCCAAGCGGCAGCTCTTGGGGAATTTTTGACGTGGCGCTGGGCGCCTTCGCCCCGGGTCTGTGCTCAGGGCAGACAAGTTCACCGTGGGCACCAAATCCAGAGGCAATGTCTCGGGAATGACAGAGACCACCTCTAGGGTCCAAAATTCTGGCGAGGGCTCTCGGGAAGCTGGACACTCTGCTAGGTGCAAGTGCCCCAAAAGGCCAGGTCTGGATCCCAGAGGCCAAGCTGTCAGAGAAATGCCGGTGCTGGTGGTCCCGATCTCCGAACCCATGTGTGCAGAAAAATCCCAAGCGGCAGCTCTTGGGGAATTTTTGACGTGGCGCCGGGCGCCTTCGCCCCGGGTCTGTGCTCAGGGCAGACAAGTTCACCGTGGGCACCAAATCCAGAGGCAATGTCTCGGGAACGACAGAGACCACCTCTAGGGTCCAAAATTCTGGCGAGGGCTCTCGGGAAGCTGGACACTCTGCTAGGTGCAAGTGCCCCAAAAGGCCAGGTCTGGATCCCAGAGGCCAAGCTGTCAGAGAAATGCCGGTGCTTGTGGTCCCGATCACCGACCCCATGTGTGGTGCAAAATCGCAAGCGGCAGCTCTTGGGGAATGTTTGACGTGGCGCCGGGCGCCTTCACCCCGGATCTGTGCTCAGGGCAGACAAGTTCACCCTGGGCACCAAATCCAGAGGCAATGTCTCGGGACCGACAGAGCCCACCTCTAGGGTCCAAAATTCTGGCGACGGCTCTCAAGGAGCTGGACACTCTGATAGGTGCAAGTGCCCCAAAAGGCCAGGTCTGGATCCCAGAGGCCAAGCTGTCAGAGAAATGCCGGTGCTGGTGGTCCCGATCTCCGACCCCATGTGTGCAGAAAAATCCCAAGCGGCAGCTCTTGGGGAATTTTTGACGTGGCGCTGGGCGCCTTCGCCCCGGGTCTGTGCTCAGGGCAGACAAGTTCACCGTGGGCACCAAATCCAGAGGCAATGTCTCGGGAACGACAGAGACCACCTCTAGGGTCCAAAATTCTGGCGAGGGCTCTCGGGAAGCTGGACACTCTGCTAGGTGCAAGTGCCCCAAAAGGCCAGGTCTGGATCCCAGAGGCCAAGCTGTCAGAGAAATGCCGGTGCTGGTGGTCCCGATCTCCGACCCCATGTGTGCAGAAAAATCGCAAGCGGCAGCTCTTGGGGAATTTTTGACGTGGCGCCGGGCGCCTTCGCCCCGGGTCTGTGCTCAGGGCAGACAAGTTCACCGTGGGCACCAAATCCAGAGGCAATGTCTCGGGACCGACAGAGCCCACCTCTAGGGTCCAAAATTCTGGCGAGGGCTCTCGGGAAGCTGGACACTCTGCTAGGTGCAAGTGCCCCAAAAGGCCAGGTCTGGATCCCAGAGGCCAAGCTGTCAGAGAAATGCCGGTGCTTGTGGTCCCGATCACCGACCCCATGTGTGGTGCAAAATCGCAAGCGGCAGCTCTTGGGGAATTTTTGACGTGGCGCCGGGCGCCTTCGCCCCGGGTCTGTGCTCAGGGCAGACAAGTTCACCCTGGGCACCAAATCCAGAGGCAATGTCTCGGGACCGACAGAGCCCACCTCTAGGGTCCAAAATTCTGGCGACGGCTCTCAAGGAGCTGGACACTCTGATAGGTGCAAGTGCCCCAAAAGGCCAGGTCTGGATCCCAGAGGCCAAGCTGTCAGAGAAATGCCGGTGCTGGCGGTCCTGATCACTGACCCCATGTGTGGTACAAAATCGCAAGCGGCAGCTCTTGGGGAATTTTTGACGTGGCGCCGGGCGCCTTCGCCCCGGGTCTGTGCTCAGGGCAGACAAGTTCACCGTGGGCACCAAATCCAGAGGCAATGTCTCGCGAACGACAGAGACCACCTCTAGGGTCCAAAATTCTGGCGACGGCTCTCGGGAAGCTGGACACTCTGCTAGATGCAAGTGCCCCAAAAGGCCAGGTCTGGATCCCAGAGGCCAAGCTGTCAGAGAAATGCCGGTGCTGGTGGTCCCGATCGTCGACCCCATGTGTGGTGCAAAATCGCAAGCGGCAGCTCTTGGGGAATTTTTGACGTGGCGCCGGGCGCCTTCGCCCCGGGTCTGTGCTCAGGGCAGACAAGTTCACCGTGGGCACCAAATCCAGAGGCAATGTCTCGGGACCGACAGAGCCCACCTCTAGGGTCCAAAATTCTGGCGAGGGCTCTCGGGAAGCTGGACACTCTGCTAGGTGCAAGTGCCCCAAAAGGCCAGGTCTGGATCCCAGAGGCCAAGCTGTCAGAGAAATGCCGGTGCTGGTGGTCCCGATCTCCGACCCCATGTGTGCAGAAAAATCCCAAGCGGCAGCTCTTGGGGAATTTTTGACGTGGCGCCGGGCGCCTTCGCCCCGGGTCTGTGCTCAGGGCAGACAAGTTCACCGTGGGCACCAAATCCAGAGGCAATGTCTCGGGAACGACAGAGACCACCTCTAGGGTCCAAAATTCTGGCGAGGGCTCTCGGGAAGCTGGACACTCTGCTAGGTGCAAGTGCCCCAAAAGGCCAGGTCTGGATCCCAGAGGCCAAGCTGTCAGAGAAATGCCGGTGCTTGTGGTCCCGATCACCGACCCCATGTGTGGTGCAAAATCGCAAGCGGCAGCTCTTGGGGAATGTTTGACGTGGCGCTGGGCGCCTTCACCCCGGATCTGTGCTCAGGGCAGACAAGTTCACCCTGGGCACCAAATCCAGAGGCAATGTCTCGGGACCGACAGAGCCCACCTCTAGGGTCCAAAATTCTGGCGACGGCTCTCAAGGAGCTGGACACTCTGCTAGGTGCAAGTGCCCCAAAAGGCCAGGTCTGGATCCCAGAGGCCAAGCTGTCAGAGAAATGCCGGTGCTGGCGGTCCTGATCACTGACCCCATGTGTGGTACAAAATCGCAAGCGGCAGCTCTTGGGGAATTTTTGACGTGGCGCCGGGCGCCTTCGCCCCGGGTCTGTGCTCAGGGCAGACAAGTTCACCGTGGGCACCAAATCCAGAGGCAATGTCTCGGGACCGACAGAGCCCACCTCTAGGGTCCAAAATTCTGGCGAGGGCTCTCGGGAAGCTGGACACTCTGCTAGGTGCAAGTGCCCCAAAAGGCCAGGTCTGGATCCCAGAGGTCAAGCTGTCAGAGAAATGCCGGTGCTGGTGGTCCCGATCTCCGACCCCATGTGTGCAGAAAAATCCCAAGCGGCAGCTCTTGGGGAATTTTTGACGTGGCGCTGGGCGCCTTCGCCCCGGGTCTGTGCTCAGGGCAGACAAGTTCACCGTGGGCACCAAATCCAGAGGCAATGTCTCGGGAACGACAGAGACCACCTCTAGGGTCCAAAATTCTGGCGAGGGCTCTCGGGAAGCTGGACACTCTGCTAGGTGCAAGTGCCCCAAAAGGCCAGGTCTGGATCCCAGAGGCCAAGCTGTCAGAGAAATGCCGGTGCTGGTGGTCCCGATCTCCGACCCCATGTGTGCAGAAAAATCCCAAGCGGCAGCTCTTGGGGAATTTTTGACGTGGCGCCGGGCGCCTTCGCCCCGGGTCTGTGCTCAGGGCAGACAAGTTCACCGTGGGCACCAAATCCAGAGGCAATGTCTCGGGAACGACAGAGACCACCTCTAGGGTCCAAAATTCTGGCGAGGGCTCTCGGGAAGCTGGACACTCTGCTAGGTGCAAGTGCCCCAAAAGGCCAGGTCTGGATCCCAGAGGCCAAGCTGTCAGAGAAATGCCGGTGCTTGTGGTCCCGATCACCGACCCCATGTGTGCAGAAAAATCGCAAGCGGCAGCTCTTGGGGAATTTTTGACGTGGCGCCGGGCGCCTTCGCCCCGGGTCTGTGC
The DNA here is from genome assembly GCF_059628265.1 of Tinamus guttatus. NCBI lineage: Eukaryota > Metazoa > Chordata > Aves > Tinamiformes > Tinamidae > Tinamus > Tinamus guttatus. The sequence continues at coordinate 78,133 of NW_028289489.1, forward strand.
TCAGGGCAGACAAGTTCACCCTGGGCACCAAATCCAGAGGCAATGTCTCGGGACCGACAGAGCCCACCTCTAGGGTCCAAAATTCTGGCGACGGCTCTCAAGGAGCTGGACACTCTGCTAGGTGCAAGTGCCCCAAAAGGCCAGGTCTGGATCCCAGAGGCCAAGCTGTCAGAGAAATGCCGGTGCTGGCGGTCCTGATCACTGACCCCATGTGTGGTACAAAATCGCAAGCGGCAGCTCTTGGGGAATTTTTGACGTGGCGCCGGGCGCCTTCGCCCCGGGTCTGTGCTCAGGGCAGACAAGTTCACCGTGGGCACCAAATCCAGAGGCAAAGTCTCAGGACCGACAGAGCCCACCTCTAGGGTCCAAAATTCTGGCGACGGCTCTCGGGAAGCTGGACACTCTGCTAGATGCAAGTGCCCCAAAAGGCCAGGTCTGGATCCCAGAGGCCAAGCTGTCAGAGAAATGCCGGTGCTGGTGGTCCCGATCGTCGACCCCATGTGTGGTGCAAAATCGCAAGCGGCAGCTCTTGGGGAATTTTTGACGTGGCGCCGGGCGCCTTCGCCCCGGGTCTGTGCTCAGGGCAGACAAGTTCACCGTGGGCACCAAATCCAGAGGCAATGTCTCGGGACCGACAGAGCCCACCTCTAGGGTCCAAAATTCTGGCGAGGGCTCTCGGGAAGCTGGACACTCTGCTAGGTGCAAGTGCCCCAAAAGGCCAGGTCTGGATCCCAGAGGCCAAGCTGTCAGAGAAATGCCGGTGCTGGTGGCCCCGATCACCGACCCCATGTGTGGTGCAAAATCGCAAGCGGCAGCTCTTGGGGAATTTTTGACGTGGCGCGGGGCGCCTTCACCCCGGGTCTGTGCTCAGGGCAGACAAGTTCACCGTGGGCACCAAATCCAGAGGCAATGTCTCGGGACCGACAGAGACCACCTCTAGGGTCCAAAATTCTGGCGACGGCTCTCGGGAAGCTGGACACTCTGCTAGGTGCAAGTGCCCCAAAAGGCCAGGTCTGGATCCCAGAGGCCAAGCTGTCAGAGAAATGCCGGTGCTGGTGGTCCCGATCTCCGACCCCATGTGTGCAGAAAAATCCCAAGCGGCAGCTCTTGGGGAATTTTTGACGTGGCGCTGGGCGCCTTCGCCCCGGGTCTGTGCTCAGGGCAGACAAGTTCACCGTGGGCACCAAATCCAGAGGCAATGTCTCGGGAACGACAGAGACCACCTCTAGGGTCCAAAATTCTGGCGACGGCTCTCGGGAAGCTGGACACTCTGCTAGGTGCAAGTGCCCCAAAAGGCCAGGTCTGGATCCCAGAGGCCAAGCTGTCAGAGAAATGCCGGTGCTGGTGGTCCCGATCTCCGACCCCATGTGTGCAGAAAAATCCCAAGCGGCAGCTCTTGGGGAATTTTTGACGTGGCGCCGGGCGCCTTCGCCCCGGGTCTGTGCTCAGGGCAGACAAGTTCACCGTGGGCACCAAATCCAGAGGCAATGTCTCGGGAACGACAGAGACCACCTCTAGGGTCCAAAATTCTGGCGAGGGCTCTCGGGAAGCTGGACACTCTGCTAGGTGCAAGTGCCCCAAAAGGCCAGGTCTGGATCCCAGAGGCCAAGCTGTCAGAGAAATGCCGGTGCTTGTGGTCCCGATCACCGACCCCATGTGTGGTGCAAAATCGCAAGCGGCAGCTCTTGGGGAATGTTTGACGTGGCGCCGGGCGCCTTCACCCCGGATCTGTGCTCAGGGCAGACAAGTTCACCCTGGGCACCAAATCCAGAGGCAATGTCTCGGGACCGACAGAGCCCACCTCTAGGGTCCAAAATTCTGGCGACGGCTCTCAAGGAGCTGGACACTCTGATAGGTGCAAGTGCCCCAAAAGGCCAGGTCTGGATCCCAGAGGCCAAGCTGTCAGAGAAATGCCGGTGCTGGCGGTCCTGATCACTGACCCCATGTGTGGTACAAAATCGCAAGCGGCAGCTCTTGGGGAATTTTTGACGTGGCGCCGGGCGCCTTCGCCCCGGGTCTGTGCTCAGGGCAGACAAGTTCACCGTGGGCACCAAATCCAGAGGCAATGTCTCGGGACCGACAGAGCCCACCTCTAGGGTCCAAAATTCTGGCGAGGGCTCTCGGGAAGCTGGACACTCTGCTAGGTGCAAGTGCCCCAAAAGGCCAGGTCTGGATCCCAGAGGTCAAGCTGTCAGAGAAATGCCGGTGCTGGTGGTCCCGATCTCCGACCCCATGTGTGCAGAAAAATCCCAAGCGGCAGCTCTTGGGGAATTTTTGACGTGGCGCTGGGCGCCTTCGCCCCGGGTCTGTGCTCAGGGCAGACAAGTTCACCGTGGGCACCAAATCCAGAGGCAATGTCTCGGGAACGACAGAGACCACCTCTAGGGTCCAAAATTCTGGCGAGGGCTCTCGGGAAGCTGGACACTCTGCTAGGTGCAAGTGCCCCAAAAGGCCAGGTCTGGATCCCAGAGGCCAAGCTGTCAGAGAAATGCCGGTGCTGGTGGCCCCGATCACCGACCCCATGTGTGCAGAAAAATCCCAAGCGGCAGCTCTTGGGGAATTTTTGACGTGGCGCCGGGCGCCTTCGCCCCGGGTCTGTGCTCAGGGCAGACAAGTTCACCGTGGGCACCAAATCCAGAGGCAATGTCTCGGGAACGACAGAGACCACCTCTAGGGTCCAAAATTCTGGCGAGGGCTCTCGGGAAGCTGGACACTCTGCTAGGTGCAAGTGCCCCAAAAGGCCAGGTCTGGATCCCAGAGGCCAAGCTGTCAGAGAAATGCCGGTGCTTGTGGTCCCGATCACCGACCCCATGTGTGGTGCAAAATCGCAAGCGGCAGCTCTTGGGGAATTTTTGACGTGGCGCCGGGCGCCTTCGCCCCGGGTCTGTGCTCAGGGCAGACAAGTTCACCGTGGGCACCAAATCCAGAGGCAATGTCTCGGGAACGACAGAGACCACCTCTAGGGTCCAAAATTCTGGCGAGGGCTCTCGGGAAGCTGGACACTCTGCTAGGTGCAAGTGCCCCAAAAGGCCAGGTCTGGATCCCAGAGGCCAAGCTGTCAGAGAAATGCCGGTGCTTGTGGTCCCGATCACCGACCCCATGTGTGGTGCAAAATTGCAAGCGGCAGCTCTTGGGGAATTTTTGACGTGGCGCCGGGCGCCTTCGCCCCGGGTCTGTGCTCAGGGCAGACAAGTTCACCCTGGGCACCAAATCCAGAGGCAATGTCTCGGGACCGACAGAGCCCACCTCTAGGGTCCAAAATTCTGGCGACGGCTCTCAAGGAGCTGGACACTCTGATAGGTGCAAGTGCCCCAAAAGGCCAGGTCTGGATCCCAGAGGCCAAGCTGTCAGAGAAATGCCGGTGCTGGCGGTCCTGATCACTGACCCCATGTGTGGTACAAAATCGCAAGCGGCAGCTCTTGGGGAATTTTTGACGTGGCGCCGGGCGCCTTCGCCCCGGGTCTGTGCTCAGGGCAGACAAGTTCACCGTGGGCACCAAATCCAGAGGCAAAGTCTCGGGAACGACAGAGCCCACCTCTAGGGTCCAAAATTCTGGCGACGGCTCTCGGGAAGCTGGACACTCTGCTAGATGCAAGTGCCCCAAAAGGCCAGGTCTGGATCCCAGAGGCCAAGCTGTCAGAGAAATGCCGGTGCTGGTGGTCCCGATCGTCGACCCCATGTGTGGTGCAAAATCGCAAGCGGCAGCTCTTGGGGAATTTTTGACGTGGCGCCGGGCGCCTTCGCCCCGGGTCTGTGCTCAGGGCAGACAAGTTCACCGTGGGCACCAAATCCAGAGGCAATGTCTCGGGAACGACAGAGACCACCTCTAGGGTCCAAAATTCTGGCGAGGGCTCTCGGGAAGCTGGACACTCTGCTAGGTGCAAGTGCCCCAAAAGGCCAGGTCTGGATCCCAGAGGCCAAGCTGTCAGAGAAATGCCGGTGCTGGTGGCCCCGATCACCGACCCCATGTGTGCAGAAAAATCCCAAGCGGCAGCTCTTGGGGAATTTTTGACGTGGCGCCGGGCGCCTTCGCCCCGGGTCTGTGCTCAGGGCAGACAAGTTCACCGTGGGCACCAAATCCAGAGGCAATGTCTCGGGAACGACAGAGACCACCTCTAGGGTCCAAAATTCTGGCGAGGGCTCTCGGGAAGCTGGACACTCTGCTAGGTGCAAGTGCCCCAAAAGGCCAGGTCTGGATCCCAGAGGCCAAGCTGTCAGAGAAATGCCGGTGCTTGTGGTCCCGATCACCGACCCCATGTGTGGTGCAAAATCGCAAGCGGCAGCTCTTGGGGAATTTTTGACGTGGCGCCGGGCGCCTTCGCCCCGGGTCTGTGCTCAGGGCAGACAAGTTCACCGTGGGCACCAAATCCAGAGGCAATGTCTCGGGAACGACAGAGACCACCTCTAGGGTCCAAAATTCTGGCGAGGGCTCTCGGGAAGCTGGACACTCTGCTAGGTGCAAGTGCCCCAAAAGGCCAGGTCTGGATCCCAGAGGCCAAGCTGTCAGAGAAATGCCGGTGCTTGTGGTCCCGATCACCGACCCCATGTGTGGTGCAAAATTGCAAGCGGCAGCTCTTGGGGAATTTTTGACGTGGCGCCGGGCGCCTTCGCCCCGGGTCTGTGCTCAGGGCAGACAAGTTCACCCTGGGCACCAAATCCAGAGGCAATGTCTCGGGACCGACAGAGCCCACCTCTAGGGTCCAAAATTCTGGCGACGGCTCTCAAGGAGCTGGACACTCTGATAGGTGCAAGTGCCCCAAAAGGCCAGGTCTGGATCCCAGAGGCCAAGCTGTCAGAGAAATGCCGGTGCTGGCGGTCCTGATCACTGACCCCATGTGTGGTACAAAATCGCAAGCGGCAGCTCTTGGGGAATTTTTGACGTGGCGCCGGGCGCCTTCGCCCCGGGTCTGTGCTCAGGGCAGACAAGTTCACCGTGGGCACCAAATCCAGAGGCAAAGTCTCGGGAACGACAGAGCCCACCTCTAGGGTCCAAAATTCTGGCGACGGCTCTCGGGAAGCTGGACACTCTGCTAGATGCAAGTGCCCCAAAAGGCCAGGTCTGGATCCCAGAGGCCAAGCTGTCAGAGAAATGCCGGTGCTGGTGGTCCCGATCGTCGACCCCATGTGTGGTGCAAAATCGCAAGCGGCAGCTCTTGGGGAATTTTTGACGTGGCGCCGGGCGCCTTCGCCCCGGGTCTGTGCTCAGGGCAGACAAGTTCACCGTGGGCACCAAATCCAGAGGCAATGTCTCGGGAACGACAGAGACCACCTCTAGGGTCCAAAATTCTGGCGAGGGCTCTCGGGAAGCTGGACACTCTGCTAGGTGCAAGTGCCCCAAAAGGCCAGGTCTGGATCCCAGAGGCCAAGCTGTCAGAGAAATGCCGGTGCTGGTGGCCCCGATCACCGACCCCATGTGTGCAGAAAAATCCCAAGCGGCAGCTCTTGGGGAATTTTTGACGTGGCGCCGGGCGCCTTCGCCCCGGGTCTGTGCTCAGGGCAGACAAGTTCACCGTGGGCACCAAATCCAGAGGCAATGTCTCGGGAACGACAGAGACCACCTCTAGGGTCCAAAATTCTGGCGAGGGCTCTCGGGAAGCTGGACACTCTGCTAGGTGCAAGTGCCCCAAAAGGCCAGGTCTGGATCCCAGAGGCCAAGCTGTCAGAGAAATGCCGGTGCTTGTGGTCCCGATCACCGACCCCATGTGTGGTGCAAAATCGCAAGCGGCAGCTCTTGGGGAATTTTTGACGTGGCGCCGGGCGCCTTCGCCCCGGGTCTGTGCTCAGGGCAGACAAGTTCACCGTGGGCACCAAATCCAGAGGCAATGTCTCGGGAACGACAGAGACCACCTCTAGGGTCCAAAATTCTGGCGAGGGCTCTCGGGAAGCTGGACACTCTGCTAGGTGCAAGTGCCCCAAAAGGCCAGGTCTGGATCCCAGAGGCCAAGCTGTCAGAGAAATGCCGGTGCTGGTGGTCCCGATCACCGACCCCATGTGTGGTGCAAAATTGCAAGCGGCAGCTCTTGGGGAATTTTTGACGTGGCGCCGGGCGCCTTCGCCCCGGGTCTGTGCTCAGGGCAGACAAGTTCACCCTGGGCACCAAATCCAGAGGCAATGTCTCGGGACCGACAGAGCCCACCTCTAGGGTCCAAAATTCTGGCGACGGCTCTCAAGGAGCTGGACACTCTGATAGGTGCAAGTGCCCCAAAAGGCCAGGTCTGGATCCCAGAGGCCAAGCTGTCAGAGAAATGCCGGTGCTGGCGGTCCTGATCACTGACCCCATGTGTGGTACAAAATCGCAAGCGGCAGCTCTTGGGGAATTTTTGACGTGGCGCCGGGCGCCTTCGCCCCGGGTCTGTGCTCAGGGCAGACAAGTTCACCGTGGGCACCAAATCCAGAGGCAAAGTCTCGGGAACGACAGAGCCCACCTCTAGGGTCCAAAATTCTGGCGACGGCTCTCGGGAAGCTGGACACTCTGCTAGATGCAAGTGCCCCAAAAGGCCAGGTCTGGATCCCAGAGGCCAAGCTGTCAGAGAAATGCCGGTGCTGGTGGTCCCGATCGTCGACCCCATGTGTGGTGCAAAATCGCAAGCGGCAGCTCTTGGGGAATTTTTGACGTGGCGCGGGGCGCCTTCGCCCCGGGTCTGTGCTCAGGGCAGACAAGTTCACCGTGGGCACCAAATCCAGAGGCAATGTCTCGGGACCGACAGAGCCCACCTCTAGGGTCCAAAATTCTGTCGAGGGCTCTCGGGAAGCTGGACACTCTGCTAGGTGCAAGTGCCCCAAAAGGCCAGGTCTGGATCCCAGAGGCCAAGCTGTCAGAGAAATGCCGGTGCTGGTGGTCCCGATCTCCGACCCCATGTGTGCAGAAAAATCCCAAGCGGCAGCTCTTGGGGAATTTTTGACGTGGCGCCGGGCGCCTTCGCCCCGGGTCTGTGCTCAGGGCAGACAAGTTCACCGTGGGCACCAAATCCAGAGGCAATGTCTCGGGAACGACAGAGACCACCTCTAGGGTCCAAAATTCTGGCGACGGCTCTCAAGGAGCTGGACACTCTGCTAGGTGCAAGTGCCCCAAAAGGCCAGGTCTGGATCCCAGAGGCCAAGCTGTCAGAGAAATGCCGGTGCTGGCGGTCCTGATCACTGACCCCATGTGTGGTACAAAATCGCAAGCGGCAGCTCTTGGGGAATTTTTGACGTGGCGCCGGGCGCCTTCGCCCCGGGTCTGTGCTCAGGGCAGACAAGTTCACCGTGGGCACCAAATCCAGAGGCAAAGTCTCAGGACCGACAGAGCCCACCTCTAGGGTCCAAAATTCTGGCGACGGCTCTCGGGAAGCTGGACACTCTGCTAGATGCAAGTGCCCCAAAAGGCCAGGTCTGGATCCCAGAGGCCAAGCTGTCAGAGAAATGCCGGTGCTGGTGGTCCCGATCGTCGACCCCATGTGTGGTGCAAAATCGCAAGCGGCAGCTCTTGGGGAATTTTTGACGTGGCGCCGGGCGCCTTCGCCCCGGGTCTGTGCTCAGGGCAGACAAGTTCACCGTGGGCACCAAATCCAGAGGCAATGTCTCGGGACCGACAGAGCCCACCTCTAGGGTCCAAAATTCTGGCGAGGGCTCTCGGGAAGCTGGACACTCTGCTAGGTGCAAGTGCCCCAAAAGGCCAGGTCTGGATCCCAGAGGCCAAGCTGTCAGAGAAATGCCGGTGCTGGTGGCCCCGATCACCGACCCCATGTGTGGTGCAAAATCGCAAGCGGCAGCTCTTGGGGAATTTTTGACGTGGCGCGGGGCGCCTTCACCCCGGGTCTGTGCTCAGGGCAGACAAGTTCACCGTGGGCACCAAATCCAGAGGCAATGTCTCGGGACCGACAGAGACCACCTCTAGGGTCCAAAATTCTGGCGACGGCTCTCGGGAAGCTGGACACTCTGCTAGGTGCAAGTGCCCCAAAAGGCCAGGTCTGGATCCCAGAGGCCAAGCTGTCAGAGAAATGCCGGTGCTGGTGGTCCCGATCTCCGACCCCATGTGTGCAGAAAAATCCCAAGCGGCAGCTCTTGGGGAATTTTTGACGTGGCGCTGGGCGCCTTCGCCCCGGGTCTGTGCTCAGGGCAGACAAGTTCACCGTGGGCACCAAATCCAGAGGCAATGTCTCGGGAACGACAGAGACCACCTCTAGGGTCCAAAATTCTGGCGACGGCTCTCGGGAAGCTGGACACTCTGCTAGGTGCAAGTGCCCCAAAAGGCCAGGTCTGGATCCCAGAGGCCAAGCTGTCAGAGAAATGCCGGTGCTGGTGGTCCCGATCTCCGACCCCATGTGTGCAGAAAAATCCCAAGCGGCAGCTCTTGGGGAATTTTTGACGTGGCGCCGGGCGCCTTCGCCCCGGGTCTGTGCTCAGGGCAGACAAGTTCACCGTGGGCACCAAATCCAGAGGCAATGTCTCGGGAACGACAGAGACCACCTCTAGGGTCCAAAATTCTGGCGAGGGCTCTCGGGAAGCTGGACACTCTGCTAGGTGCAAGTGCCCCAAAAGGCCAGGTCTGGATCCCAGAGGCCAAGCTGTCAGAGAAATGCCGGTGCTTGTGGTCCCGATCACCGACCCCATGTGTGGTGCAAAATCGCAAGCGGCAGCTCTTGGGGAATGTTTGACGTGGCGCCGGGCGCCTTCACCCCGGATCTGTGCTCAGGGCAGACAAGTTCACCCTGGGCACCAAATCCAGAGGCAATGTCTCGGGACCGACAGAGCCCACCTCTAGGGTCCAAAATTCTGGCGACGGCTCTCAAGGAGCTGGACACTCTGATAGGTGCAAGTGCCCCAAAAGGCCAGGTCTGGATCCCAGAGGCCAAGCTGTCAGAGAAATGCCGGTGCTGGCGGTCCTGATCACTGACCCCATGTGTGGTACAAAATCGCAAGCGGCAGCTCTTGGGGAATTTTTGACGTGGCGCCGGGCGCCTTCGCCCCGGGTCTGTGCTCAGGGCAGACAAGTTCACCGTGGGCACCAAATCCAGAGGCAATGTCTCGGGACCGACAGAGCCCACCTCTAGGGTCCAAAATTCTGGCGAGGGCTCTCGGGAAGCTGGACACTCTGCTAGGTGCAAGTGCCCCAAAAGGCCAGGTCTGGATCCCAGAGGCCAAGCTGTCAGAGAAATGCCGGTGCTGGTGGTCCCGATCTCCGACCCCATGTGTGCAGAAAAATCCCAAGCGGCAGCTCTTGGGGAATTTTTGACGTGGCGCTGGGCGCCTTCGCCCCGGGTCTGTGCTCAGGGCAGACAAGTTCACCGTGGGCACCAAATCCAGAGGCAATGTCTCGGGAACGACAGAGACCACCTCTAGGGTCCAAAATTCTGGCGAGGGCTCTCGGGAAGCTGGACACTCTGCTAGGTGCAAGTGCCCCAAAAGGCCAGGTCTGGATCCCAGAGGCCAAGCTGTCAGAGAAATGCCGGTGCTGGTGGCCCCGATCACCGACCCCATGTGTGCAGAAAAATCCCAAGCGGCAGCTCTTGGGGAATTTTTGACGTGGCGCCGGGCGCCTTCGCCCCGGGTCTGTGCTCAGGGCAGACAAGTTCACCGTGGGCACCAAATCCAGAGGCAATGTCTCGGGAACGACAGAGCCCACCTCTAGGGTCCAAAATTCTGGCGAGGGCTCTCGGGAAGCTGGACACTCTGCTAGGTGCAAGTGCCCCAAAAGGCCAGGTCTGGATCCCAGAGGCCAAGCTGTCAGAGAAATGCCGGTGCTTGTGGTCCCGATCACCGACCCCATGTGTGGTGCAAAATCGCAAGCGGCAGCTCTTGGGGAATTTTTGACGTGGCGCCGGGCGCCTTCGCCCCGGGTCTGTGCTCAGGGCAGACAAGTTCACCGTGGGCACCAAATCCAGAGGCAATGTCTCGGGAACGACAGAGACCACCTCTAGGGTCCAAAATTCTGGCGAGGGCTCTCGGGAAGCTGGACACTCTGCTAGGTGCAAGTGCCCCAAAAGGCCAGGTCTGGATCCCAGAGGCCAAGCTGTCAGAGAAATGCCGGTGCTTGTGGTCCCGATCACCGACCCCATGTGTGGTGCAAAATTGCAAGCGGCAGCTCTTGGGGAATTTTTGACGTGGCGCCGGGCGCCTTCGCCCCGGGTCTGTGCTCAGGGCAGACAAGTTCACCCTGGGCACCAAATCCAGAGGCAATGTCTCGGGACCGACAGAGCCCACCTCTAGGGTCCAAAATTCTGGCGACGGCTCTCAAGGAGCTGGACACTCTGATAGGTGCAAGTGCCCCAAAAGGCCAGGTCTGGATCCCAGAGGCCAAGCTGTCAGAGAAATGCCGGTGCTGGCGGTCCTGATCACTGACCCCATGTGTGGTACAAAATCGCAAGCGGCAGCTCTTGGGGAATTTTTGACGTGGCGCCGGGCGCCTTCGCCCCGGGTCTGTGCTCAGGGCAGACAAGTTCACCGTGGGCACCAAATCCAGAGGCAAAGTCTCGGGAACGACAGAGCCCACCTCTAGGGTCCAAAATTCTGGCGACGGCTCTCGGGAAGCTGGACACTCTGCTAGATGCAAGTGCCCCAAAAGGCCAGGTCTGGATCCCAGAGGCCAAGCTGTCAGAGAAATGCCGGTGCTGGTGGTCCCGATCGTCGACCCCATGTGTGGTGCAAAATCGCAAGCGGCAGCTCTTGGGGAATTTTTGACGTGGCGCCGGGCGCCTTCGCCCCGGGTCTGTGCTCAGGGCAGACAAGTTCACCGTGGGCACCAAATCCAGAGGCAATGTCTCGGGAACGACAGAGACCACCTCTAGGGTCCAAAATTCTGGCGAGGGCTCTCGGGAAGCTGGACACTCTGCTAGGTGCAAGTGCCCCAAAAGGCCAGGTCTGGATCCCAGAGGCCAAGCTGTCAGAGAAATGCCGGTGCTGGTGGCCCCGATCACCGACCCCATGTGTGGTGCAAAATCGCAAGCGGCAGCTCTTGGGGAATTTTTGACGTGGCGCGGGGCGCCTTCACCCCGGGTCTGTGCTCAGGGCAGACAAGTTCACCGTGGGCACCAAATCCAGAGGCAATGTCTCGGGACCGACAGAGACCACCTCTAGGGTCCAAAATTCTGGCGACGGCTCTCGGGAAGCTGGACACTCTGCTAGGTGCAAGTGCCCCAAAAGGCCAGGTCTGGATCCCAGAGGCCAAGCTGTCAGAGAAATGCCGGTGCTGGTGGTCCCGATCTCCGACCCCATGTGTGCAGAAAAATCCCAAGCGGCAGCTCTTGGGGAATTTTTGACGTGGCGCTGGGCGCCTTCGCCCCGGGTCTGTGCTCAGGGCAGACAAGTTCACCGTGGGCACCAAATCCAGAGGCAATGTCTCGCGAACGACAGAGACCACCTCTAGGGTCCAAAATTCTGGCGAGGGCTCTCGGGAAGCTGGACACTCTGCTAGGTGCAAGTGCCCCAAAAGGCCAGGTCTGGATCCCAGAGGCCAAGCTGTCAGAGAAATGCCGGTGCTGGTGGTCCCGATCACCGACCCCATGTGTGGTGCAAAATCGCAAGCGGCAGCTCTTGGGGAATGTTTGACGTGGCGCCGGGCGCCTTCACCCCGGATCTGTGCTCAGGGCAGACAAGTTCACCCTGGGCACCAAATCCAGAGGCAATGTCTCGGGACCGACAGAGACCACCTCTAGGGTCCAAAATTCTGGCGACGGCTCTCGGGAAGCTGGACACTCTGCTAGGTGCAAGTGCCCCAAAAGGCCAGGTCTGGATCCCAGAGGCCAAGTTGTCAGAGAAATGCCGGTGCTGGTGGTCCTGATCACCGACCCCATGTGTGGTGCAAAATCGCAAGCGGCAGCTCTTGGGGAATTTTTGACGTGGCGCCGGGCGCCTTCACCCCGGGTCTGTGCTCAGGGCAGACAAGTTCACCGTGGGCACCAAATCCAGAGGCAATGTCTCGGGACCGACAGAGCCCACCTCTAGGGTCCAAAATTCTGGCGAGGGCTCTCGGGAAGCTGGACACTCTGCTAGGTGCAAGTGCCCCAAAAGGCCAGGTCTGGATCCCAGAGGCCAAGTTGTCAGAGAAATGCCGGTGCTGGTGGTCCCGATCACCGACCCCATGTGTGGTGCAAAATCGCAAGCGGCAGCTCTTGGGGAATTTTTGACGTGGCGCCGGGCGCCTTCACCCCGGATCTGTGCTCAGGGCAGACAAGTTCACCCTGGGCACCAAATCCAGAGGCAATGTCTCGGGACCGACAGAGCCCACCTCTAGGGTCCAAAATTCTGGCGACGGCTCTCAAGGAGCTGGACACTCTGATAGGTGCATTTGCCCCAAAAGGCCAGGTCTGGATCCCAGAGGCCAAGCTGTCAGAGAAATGCCGGTGCTGGCGGTCCCGATCTCCGACCCCATGTGTGCAGAAAAATCCCAAGCGGCAGCTCTTGGGGAATTTTTGACGTGGCGCCGGGCGCCTTCGCCCCGGGTCTGTGCTCAGGGCAGACAAGTTCACCGTGGGCACCAAATCCAGAGGCAATGTCTCGGGACCGACAGAGACCACCTCTAGGGTCCAAAATTCTGGCGACGGCTCTCGGGAAGCTGGACACTCTGCTAGGTGCAAGTGCCCCAAAAGGCCAGGTCTGGATCCCAGAGGCCAAGCTGTCAGAGAAATGCCGGTGCTGGTGGTCCCGATCTCCGACCCCATGTGTGCAGAAAAATCCCAAGCGGCAGCTCTTGGGGAATTTTTGACGTGGCGCTGGGCGCCTTCGCCCCGGGTCTGTGCTCAGGGCAGACAAGTTCACCGTGGGCACCAAATCCAGAGGCAATGTCTCGGGACCGACAGAGACCACCTCTAGGGTCCAAAATTCTGGCGACGGCTCTCGGGAAGCTGGACACTCTGCTAGGTGCAAGTGCCCCAAAAGGCCAGGTCTGGATCCCAGAGGCCAAGCTGTCAGAGAAATGCCGGTGCTGGTGGTCCCGATCTCCGACCCCATGTGTGCAGAAAAATCCCAAGCGGCAGCTCTTGGGGAATTTTTGACGTGGCGCCGGGCGCCTTCGCCCCGGGTCTGTGCTCAGGGCAGACAAGTTCACCGTGGGCACCAAATCCAGAGGCAATGTCTCGGGAACGACAGAGCCCACCTCTAGGGTCCAAAATTCTGGCGAGGGCTCTCGGGAAGCTGGACACTCTGCTAGGTGCAAGTGCCCCAAAAGGCCAGGTCTGGATCCCAGAGGCCAAGCTGTCAGAGAAATGCCGGTGCTGGTGGCCCCGATCACCGACCCCATGTGTGGTGCAAAATCGCAAGCGGCAGCTCTTGGGGAATTTTTGACGTGGCGCGGGGCGCCTTCACCCCGGGTCTGTGCTCAGGGCAGACAAGTTCACCGTGGGCACCAAATCCAGAGGCAATGTCTTGGGACCGACAGAGACCACCTCTAGGGTCCAAAATTCTGGCGACGGCTCTCGGGAAGCTGGACACTCTGCTAGGTGCAAGTGCCCCAAAAGGCCAGGTCTGGATCCCAGAGGCCAAGCTGTCAGAGAAATGCCGGTGCTGGTGGTCCCGATCTCCGACCCCATGTGTGCAGAAAAATCCCAAGCGGCAGCTCTTGGGGAATTTTTGACGTGGCGCCGGGCGCCTTCGCCCCGGGTCTGTGCTCAGGGCAGACAAGTTCACCGTGGGCACCAAATCCAGAGGCAATGTCTCGGGAACGACAGAGACCACCTCTAGGGTCCAAAATTCTGGCGACGGCTCTCGGGAAGCTGGACACTCTGCTAGGTGCAAGTGCCCCAAAAGGCCAGGTCTGGATCCCAGAGGCCAAGTTGTCAGAGAAATGCCGGTGCTGGTGGTCCCGATCACCGACCCCATGTGTGGTGCAAAATCGCAAGCGGCAGCTCTTGGGGAATTTTTGACGTGGCGCCGGGCGCCTTCACCCCGGATCTGTGCTCAGGGCAGACAAGTTCACCCTGGGCACCAAATCCAGAGGCAATGTCTCGGGACCGACAGAGCCCACCTCTAGGGTCCAAAATTCTGGCGACGGCTCTCAAGGAGCTGGACACTCTGATAGGTGCAAGTGCCCCAAAAGGCCAGGTCTGGATCCCAGAGGCCAAGCTGTCAGAGAAATGCCGGTGCTGGCGGTCCTAATCACTGACCCCATGTGTGGTACAAAATCGCAAGCGGCAGCTCTTGGGGAATTTTTGACGTGGCGCCGGGCGCCTTCGCCCCGGGTCTGTGCTCAGGGCAGACAAGTTCACCGTGGGCACCAAATCCAGAGGCAATGTCTCGGGACCGACAGAGCCCACCTCTAGGGTCCAAAATTCTGGCGACGGCTCTCGGGAAGCTGGACACTCTGCTAGATGCAAGTGCCCCAAAAGGCCAGGTCTGGATCCCAGAGGCCAAGCTGTCAGAGAAATGCCGGTGCTGGTGGTCCCGATCGTCGACCCCATGTGTGGTGCAAAATCGCAAGCGGCAGCTCTTGGGGAATTTTTGACGTGGCGCCGGGCACCTTCGCCCCGGGTCTGTGCTCAGGGCAGACAAGTTCACCGTGGGCACCAAATCCAGAGGCAATGTCTCGGGACCGACAGAGACCACCTCTAGGGTCCAAAATTCTGGCGAGGGCTCTCGGGAAGCTGGACACTCTGCTAGGTGCAAGTGCCCCAAAAGGCCAGGTCTGGATCCCAGAGGCCAAGCTGTCAGAGAAATGCCGGTGCTGGTGGTCCCGATCTCCGACCCCATGTGTGCAGAAAAATCCCAAGCGGCAGCTCTTGGGGAATTTTTGACGTGGCGCCGGGCGCCTTCGCCCCGGGTCTGTGCTCAGGGCAGACAAGTTCACCGTGGGCACCAAATCCAGAGGCAATGTCTCGGGACCGACAGAGACCACCTCTAGGGTCCAAAATTCTGGCGAGGGCTCTCGGGAAGCTGGACACTCTGCTAGGTGCAAGTGCCCCAAAAGGCCAGGTCTGGATCCCAGAGGCCAAGTTGTCAGAGAAATGCCGGTGCTGGTGGTCCCGATCTCCGACCCCATGTGTGCAGAAAAATCCCAAGCGGCAGCTCTTGGGGAATTTTTGACGTGGCGCTGGGCGCCTTCGCCCCGGGTCTGTGCTCAGGGCAGACAAGTTCACCGTGGGCACCAAATCCAGAGGCAATGTCTCGGGACCGACAGAGACCACCTCTAGGGTCCAAAATTCTGGCGACGGCTCTCGGGAAGCTGGACACTCTGCTAGGTGCAAGTGCCCCAAAAGGCCAGGTCTGGATCCCAGAGGCCAAGCTGTCAGAGAAATGCCGGTGCTGGTGGTCCCGATCTCCGACCCCATGTGTGCAGAAAAATCCCAAGCGGCAGCTCTTGGGGAATTTTTGACGTGGCGCCGGGCGCCTTCGCCCCGGGTCTGTGCTCAGGGCAGACAAGTTCACCGTGGGCACCAAATCCAGAGGCAATGTCTCGGGACCGACAGAGCCCACCTCTAGGGTCCAAAATTCTGGCGAGGGCTCTCGGGAAGCTGGACACTCTGCTAGGTGCAAGTGCCCCAAAAGGCCAGGTCTGGATCCCAGAGGCCAAGCTGTCAGAGAAATGCCGGTGCTGGTGGCCCCGATCACCGACCCCATGTGTGGTGCAAAATCGCAAGCGGCAGCTCTTGGGGAATTTTTGACGTGGCGCGGGGCGCCTTCACCCCGGGTCTGTGCTCAGGGCAGACAAGTTCACCGTGGGCACCAAATCCAGAGGCAATGTCTTGGGACCGACAGAGCCCACCTCTAGGGTCCAAAATTCTGGCGACGGCTCTCGGGAAGCTGGACACTCTGCTAGGTGCAAGTGCCCCAAAAGGCCAGGTCTGGATCCCAGAGGCCAAGCTGTCAGAGAAATGCCGGTGCTGGTGGTCCCGATCTCCGACCCCATGTGTGCAGAAAAATCCCAAGCGGCAGCTCTTGGGGAATTTTTGACGTGGCGCTGGGCGCCTTCGCCCCGGGTCTGTGCTCAGGGCAGACAAGTTCACCGTGGGCACCAAATCCAGAGGCAATGTCTCGGGAACGACAGAGCCCACCTCTAGGGTCCAAAATTCTGGCGAGGGCTCTCGGGAAGCTGGACACTCTGCTAGATGCAAGTGCCCCAAAAGGCCAGGTCTGGATCCCAGAGGCCAAGCTGTCAGAGAAATGCCGGTGCTGGTGGTCCCGATCGTCGACCCCATGTGTGGTGCAAAATCGCAAGCGGCAGCTCTTGGGGAATTTTTGACGTGGCGCCGGGCGCCTTCGCCCCGGGTCTGTGCTCAGGGCAGACAAGTTCACCGTGGGCACCAAATCCAGAGGCAATGTCTCGGGAACGACAGAGACCACCTCTAGGGTCCAAAATTCTGGCGAGGGCTCTCGGGAAGCTGGACACTCTGCTAGGTGCAAGTGCCCCAAAAGGCCAGGTCTGGATCCCAGAGGCCAAGCTGTCAGAGAAATGCCGGTGCTGGTGGCCCCGATCACCGACCCCATGTGTGGTGCAAAATCGCAAGCGGCAGCTCTTGGGGAATTTTTGACGTGGCGCGGGGCGCCTTCACCCCGGGTCTGTGCTCAGGGCAGACAAGTTCACCGTGGGCACCAAATCCAGAGGCAATGTCTCGGGACCGACAGAGACCACCTCTAGGGTCCAAAATTCTGGCGACGGCTCTCGGGAAGCTGGACACTCTGCTAGGTGCAAGTGCCCCAAAAGGCCAGGTCTGGATCCCAGAGGCCAAGCTGTCAGAGAAATGCCGGTGCTGGTGGTCCCGATCTCCGACCCCATGTGTGCAGAAAAATCCCAAGCGGCAGCTCTTGGGGAATTTTTGACGTGGCGCTGGGCGCCTTCGCCCCGGGTCTGTGCTCAGGGCAGACAAGTTCACCGTGGGCACCAAATCCAGAGGCAATGTCTCGCGAACGACAGAGACCACCTCTAGGGTCCAAAATTCTGGCGAGGGCTCTCGGGAAGCTGGACACTCTGCTAGGTGCAAGTGCCCCAAAAGGCCAGGTCTGGATCCCAGAGGCCAAGCTGTCAGAGAAATGCCGGTGCTGGTGGTCCCGATCACCGACCCCATGTGTGGTGCAAAATCGCAAGCGGCAGCTCTTGGGGAATGTTTGACGTGGCGCCGGGCGCCTTCACCCCGGATCTGTGCTCAGGGCAGACAAGTTCACCCTGGGCACCAAATCCAGAGGCAATGTCTCGGGACCGACAGAGACCACCTCTAGGGTCCAAAATTCTGGCGACGGCTCTCGGGAAGCTGGACACTCTGCTAGGTGCAAGTGCCCCAAAAGGCCAGGTCTGGATCCCAGAGGCCAAGTTGTCAGAGAAATGCCGGTGCTGGTGGTCCTGATCACCGACCCCATGTGTGGTGCAAAATCGCAAGCGGCAGCTCTTGGGGAATTTTTGACGTGGCGCCGGGCGCCTTCACCCCGGGTCTGTGCTCAGGGCAGACAAGTTCACCGTGGGCACCAAATCCAGAGGCAATGTCTCGGGACCGACAGAGCCCACCTCTAGGGTCCAAAATTCTGGCGAGGGCTCTCGGGAAGCTGGACACTCTGCTAGGTGCAAGTGCCCCAAAAGGCCAGGTCTGGATCCCAGAGGCCAAGTTGTCAGAGAAATGCCGGTGCTGGTGGTCCCGATCACCGACCCCATGTGTGGTGCAAAATCGCAAGCGGCAGCTCTTGGGGAATTTTTGACGTGGCGCCGGGCGCCTTCACCCCGGATCTGTGCTCAGGGCAGACAAGTTCACCCTGGGCACCAAATCCAGAGGCAATGTCTCGGGACCGACAGAGCCCACCTCTAGGGTCCAAAATTCTGGCGACGGCTCTCAAGGAGCTGGACACTCTGATAGGTGCAAGTGCCCCAAAAGGCCAGGTCTGGATCCCAGAGGCCAAGCTGTCAGAGAAATGCCGGTGCTGGCGGTCCTGATCACTGACCCCATGTGTGGTACAAAATCGCAAGCGGCAGCTCTTGGGGAATTTTTGACGTGGCGCCGGGCGCCTTCGCCCCGGGTCTGTGCTCAGGGCAGACAAGTTCACCGTGGGCACCAAATCCAGAGGCAATGTCTCGGGACGGACAGAGCCCACCTCTAGGGTCCAAAATTCTGGCGACGGCTCTCGGGAAGCTGGACACTCTGCTAGATGCAAGTGCCCCAAAAGGCCAGGTCTGGATCCCAGAGGCCAAGCTGTCAGAGAAATGCCGGTGCTGGTGGTCCCGATCGTCGACCCCATGTGTGGTGCAAAATCGCAAGCGGCAGCTCTTGGGGAATTTTTGACGTGGCGCCGGGCACCTTCGCCCCGGGTCTTTGCTCAGGGCAGACAAGTTCACCGTGGGCACCAAATCCAGAGGCAATGTCTCGGGACCGACAGAGCCCACCTCTAGGGTCCAAAATTCTGGCGAGGGCTCTCGGGAAGCTGGACACTCTGCTAGGTGCAAGTGCCCCAAAAGGCCAGGTCTGGATCCCAGAGGCCAAGCTGTCAGAGAAATGCCGGTGCTGGTGGTCCCGATCTCCGACCCCATGTGTGCAGAAAAATCCCAAGCGGCAGCTCTTGGGGAATTTTTGACGTGGCGCCGGGCGCCTTCGCCCCGGGTCTGTGCTCAGGGCAGACAAGTTCACCGTGGGCACCAAATCCAGAGGCAATGTCTCGGGACCGACAGAGACCACCTCTAGGGTCCAAAATTCTGGCGACGGCTCTCGGGAAGCTGGACACTCTGCTAGGTGCAAGTGCCCCAAAAGGTCAGGTCTGGATCCCAGAGGCCAAGCTGTCAGAGAAATGCCGGTGCTGGTGGCCCCGATCACCGACCCCATGTGTGGTGCAAAATCGCAAGCGGCAGCTCTTGGGGAATTTTTGACGTGGCGCGGGGCGCCTTCGCCCCGGGTCTGTGCTCAGGGCAGACAAGTTCACCGTGGGCACCAAATCCAGAGGCAATGTCTCGGGACCGACAGAGACCACCTCTAGGGTCCAAAATTCTGGCGACGGCTCTCAAGGAGCTGGACACTCTGATAGGTGCAAGTGCCCCAAAAGGCCAGGTCTGGATCCCAGAGGCCAAGCTGTCAGAGAAATGCCGGTGCTGGCGGTCCTAATCATTGACCCCATGTGTGGTACAAAATCGCAAGCGGCAGCTCTTGGGGAATTTTTGACGTGGCGCCGGGCGCCTTCGCCCCGGGTCTGTGCTCAGGGCAGACAAGTTCACCGTGGGCACCAAATCCAGAGGCAATGTCTCGGGACCGACAGAGCCCACCTCTAGGGTCCAAAATTCTGGCGACGGCTCTCGGGAAGCTGGACACTCTGCTAGATGCAAGTGCCCCAAAAGGCCAGGTCTGGATCCCAGAGGCCAAGCTGTCAGAGAAATGCCGGTGCTGGTGGTCCCGATCGTCGACCCCATGTGTGGTGCAAAATCGCAAGCGGCAGCTCTTGGGGAATTTTTGACGTGGCGCCGGGCACCTTCGCCCCGGGTCTGTGCTCAGGGCAGACAAGTTCACCGTGGGCACCAAATCCAGAGGCAATGTCTCGGGACCGACAGAGACCACCTCTAGGGTCCAAAATTCTGGCGAGGGCTCTCGGGAAGCTGGACACTCTGCTAGGTGCAAGTGCCCCAAAAGGCCAGGTCTGGATCCCAGAGGCCAAGCTGTCAGAGAAATGCCGGTGCTGGTGGTCCCGATCTCCGACCCCATGTGTGCAGAAAAATCCCAAGCGGCAGCTCTTGGGGAATTTTTGACGTGGCGCCGGGCGCCTTCGCCCCGGGTCTGTGCTCAGGGCAGACAAGTTCACCGTGGGCACCAAATCCAGAGGCAATGTCTCGGGACCGACAGAGACCACCTCTAGGGTCCAAAATTCTGGCGAGGGCTCTCGGGAAGCTGGACACTCTGCTAGGTGCAAGTGCCCCAAAAGGCCAGGTCTGGATCCCAGAGGCCAAGTTGTCAGAGAAATGCCGGTGCTGGTGGTCCCGATCTCCGACCCCATGTGTGCAGAAAAATCCCAAGCGGCAGCTCTTGGGGAATTTTTGACGTGGCGCTGGGCGCCTTCGCCCCGGGTCTGTGCTCAGGGCAGACAAGTTCACCGTGGGCACCAAATCCAGAGGCAATGTCTCGGGACCGACAGAGACCACCTCTAGGGTCCAAAATTCTGGCGACGGCTCTCGGGAAGCTGGACACTCTGCTAGGTGCAAGTGCCCCAAAAGGCCAGGTCTGGATCCCAGAGGCCAAGCTGTCAGAGAAATGCCGGTGCTGGTGGTCCCGATCTCCGACCCCATGTGTGCAGAAAAATCCCAAGCGGCAGCTCTTGGGGAATTTTTGACGTGGCGCCGGGCGCCTTCGCCCCGGGTCTGTGCTCAGGGCAGACAAGTTCACCGTGGGCACCAAATCCAGAGGCAATGTCTCGGGACCGACAGAGCCCACCTCTAGGGTCCAAAATTCTGGCGAGGGCTCTCGGGAAGCTGGACACTCTGCTAGGTGCAAGTGCCCCAAAAGGCCAGGTCTGGATCCCAGAGGCCAAGCTGTCAGAGAAATGCCGGTGCTGGTGGCCCCGATCACCGACCCCATGTGTGGTGCAAAATCGCAAGCGGCAGCTCTTGGGGAATTTTTGACGTGGCGCGGGGCGCCTTCACCCCGGGTCTGTGCTCAGGGCAGACAAGTTCACCGTGGGCACCAAATCCAGAGGCAATGTCTTGGGACCGACAGAGCCCACCTCTAGGGTCCAAAATTCTGGCGACGGCTCTCGGGAAGCTGGACACTCTGCTAGGTGCAAGTGCCCCAAAAGGCCAGGTCTGGATCCCAGAGGCCAAGCTGTCAGAGAAATGCCGGTGCTGGTGGTCCCGATCTCCGACCCCATGTGTGCAGAAAAATCCCAAGCGGCAGCTCTTGGGGAATTTTTGACGTGGCGCTGGGCGCCTTCGCCCCGGGTCTGTGCTCAGGGCAGACAAGTTCACCGTGGGCACCAAATCCAGAGGCAATGTCTCGGGAACGACAGAGCCCACCTCTAGGGTCCAAAATTCTGGCGAGGGCTCTCGGGAAGCTGGACACTCTGCTAGGTGCAAGTGCCCCAAAAGGCCAGGTCTGGATCCCAGAGGCCAAGCTGTCAGAGAAATGCCGGTGCTGGTGGTCCCGATCTCCGACCCCATGTGTGCAGAAAAATCGCAAGCGGCAGCTCTTGGGGAATTTTTGACGTGGCGCCGGGCGCCTTCACCCCGGATCTGTGCTCAGGGCAGACAAGTTCACCCTGGGCACCAAATCCAGAGGCAATGTCTCGGGACCGACAGAGCCCACCTCTAGGGTCCAAAATTCTGGCGACGGCTCTCAAGGAGCTGGACACTCTGCTAGGTGCAAGTGCCCCAAAAGGCCAGGTCTGGATCCCAGAGGCCAAGCTGTCAGAGAAATGCCGGTGCTGGCGGTCCCGATCTCCGACCCCATGTGTGGTACAAAATCGCAAGCGGCAGCTCTTGGGGAATTTTTGACGTGGCGCCGGGCGCCTTCGCCCCGGGTCTGTGCTCAGGGCAGACAAGTTCACCGTGGGCACCAAATCCAGAGGCAATGTCTCGGGACCGACAGAGCCCACCTCTAGGGTCCAAAATTCTGGCGAGGGCTCTCGGGAAGCTGGACACTCTGCTAGGTGCAAGTGCCCCAAAAGGCCAGGTCTGGATCCCAGAGGCCAAGCTGTCAGAGAAATGCCGGTGCTGGTGGTCCCGATCTCCGACCCCATGTGTGCAGAAAAATCCCAAGCGGCAGCTCTTGGGGAATTTTTGACGTGGCGCCGGGCGCCTTCGCCCCGGGTCTGTGCTCAGGGCAGACAAGTTCACCGTGGGCACCAAATCCAGGGGCAATGTCTCGGGAACGACAGAGACCACCTCTAGGGTCCAAAATTCTGGCGAGGGCTCTCGGGAAGCTGGACACTCTGCTAGGTGCAAGTGCCCCAAAAGGCCAGGTCTGGATCCCAGAGGCCAAGCTGTCAGAGAAATGCCGGTGCTGGTGGTCCCGATCTCCGACCCCATGTGTGCAGAAAAATCCCAAGCGGCAGCTCTTGGGGAATTTTTGACGTGGCGCCGGGCGCCTTCGCCCCGGGTCTGTGCTCAGGGCAGACAAGTTCACCGTGGGCACCAAATCCAGAGGCAATGTCTCGGGACCGACAGAGCCCACCTCTAGGGTCCAAAATTCTGGCGAGGGCTCTCGGGAAGCTGGACACTCTGCTAGGTGCAAGTGCCCCAAAAGGCCAGGTCTGGATCCCAGAGGCCAAGCTGTCAGAGAAATGCCGGTGCTGGTGGTCCCGATCTCCGACCCCATGTGTGCAGAAAAATCCCAAGCGGCAGCTCTTGGGGAATTTTTGACGTGGCGCCGGGCGCCTTCGCCCCGGGTCTGTGCTCAGGGCAGACAAGTTCACCGTGGGCACCAAATCCAGAGGCAATGTCTCGGGAACGACAGAGACCACCTCTAGGGTCCAAAATTCTGGCGAGGGCTCTCGGGAAGCTGGACACTCTGCTAGGTGCAAGTGCCCCAAAAGGCCAGGTCTGGATCCCAGAGGCCAAGCTGTCAGAGAAATGCCGGTGCTGGCGGTCCCGATCACCGACCCCATGTGTGGTGCAAAATCGCAAGCGGCAGCTCTTGGGGAATTTTTGACGTGGCGCGGGGCGCCTTCGCCCCGGGTCTGTGCTCAGGGCAGACAAGTTCACCGTGGGCACCAAATCCAGAGGCAATGTCTCGGGACCGACAGAGACCACCTCTAGGGTCCAAAATTCTGGCGAGGGCTCTCGGGAAGCTGGACACTCTGCTAGGTGCAAGTGCCCCAAAAGGCCAGGTCTGGATCCCAGAGGCCAAGCTGTCAGAGAAATGCCGGTGCTGGTGGTCCCGATCTCCGACCCCATGTGTGCAGAAAAATCCCAAGCGGCAGCTCTTGGGGAATTTTTGACATGGCGCCGGGCGCCTTCGCCCCGGGTCTGTGCTCAGGGCAGACAAGTTCACCGTGGGCACCAAATCCAGAGGCAATGTCTCGGGACCGACAGAGACCACCTCTAGGGTCCAAAATTCTGGCGACGGCTCTCGGGAAGCTGGACACTCTGCTAGGTGCAAGTGCCCCAAAAGGCCAGGTCTGGATCCCAGAGGCCAAGCTGTCAGAGAAATGCCGGTGCTGGTGGTCCCGATCTCCGACCCCATGTGTGCAGAAAAATCCCAAGCGGCAGCTCTTGGGGAATTTTTGACGTGGCGCCGGGCGCCTTCGCCCCGGGTCTGTGCTCAGGGCAGACAAGTTCACCGTGGGCACCAAATCCAGGGGCAATGTCTCGGGAACGACAGAGACCACCTCTAGGGTCCAAAATTCTGGCGAGGGCTCTCGGGAAGCTGGACACTCTGCTAGGTGCAAGTGCCCCAAAAGGCCAGGTCTGGATCCCAGAGGCCAAGCTGTCAGAGAAATGCCGGTGCTGGTGGTCCCGATCTCCGACCCCATGTGTGCAGAAAAATCCCAAGCGGCAGCTCTTGGGGAATTTTTGACGTGGCGCCGGGCGCCTTCGCCCCGGGTCTGTGCTCAGGGCAGACAAGTTCACCGTGGGCACCAAATCCAGAGGCAATGTCTCGGGAACGACAGAGACCACCTCTAGGGTCCAAAATTCTGGCGAGGGCTCTCGGGAAGCTGGACACTCTGCTAGGTGCAAGTGCCCCAAAAGGTCAGGTCTGGATCCCAGAGGCCAAGCTGTCAGAGAAATGCCGGTGCTGGTGGCCCCGATCACCGACCCCATGTGTGGTGCAAAATCGCAAGCGGCAGCTCTTGGGGAATTTTTGACGTGGCGCGGGGCGCCTTCGCCCCGGGTCTGTGCTCAGGGCAGACAAGTTCACCGTGGGCACCAAATCCAGAGGCAATGTCTCGGGACCGACAGAGACCACCTCTAGGGTCCAAAATTCTGGCGACGGCTCTCGGGAAGCTGGACACTCTGCTAGGTGCAAGTGCCCCAAAAGGCCAGGTCTGGATCCCAGAGGCCAAGCTGTCAGAGAAATGCCGGTGCTGGTGGTCCCGATCTCCGACCCCATGTGTGCAGAAAAATCCCAAGCGGCAGCTCTTGGGGAATTTTTGACGTGGCGCCGGGCGCCTTCGCCCCGGGTCTGTGCTCAGGGCAGACAAGTTCACCGTGGGCACCAAATCCAGGGGCAATGTCTCGGGAACGACAGAGCCCACCTCTAGGGTCCAAAATTCTGGCGAGGGCTCTCGGGAAGCTGGACACTCTGCTAGGTGCAAGTGCCCCAAAAGGCCAGGTCTGGATCCCAGAGGCCAAGCTGTCAGAGAAATGCCGGTGCTGGTGGTCCCGATCTCCGACCCCATGTGTGCAGAAAAATCGCAAGCGGCAGCTCTTGGGGAATTTTTGACGTGGCGCCGGGCGCCTTCGCCCCGGGTCTGTGCTCAGGGCAGACAAGTTCACCGTGGGCACCAAATCCAGAGGCAATGTCTCGGGACCGACAGAGCCCACCTCTAGGGTCCAAAATTCTGGCGAGGGCTCTCGGGAAGCTGGACACTCTGCTAGGTGCAAGTGCCCCAAAAGGCCAGGTCTGGATCCCAGAGGCCAAGCTGTCAGAGAAATGCCGGTGCTGGTGGTCCCGATCTCCGACCCCATGTGTGCAGAAAAATCCCAAGCGGCAGCTCTTGGGGAATTTTTGACGTGGCGCCGGGCGCCTTCGCCCCGGGTCTGTGCTCAGGGCAGACAAGTTCACCGTGGGCACCAAATCCAGAGGCAATGTCTCGGGAACGACAGAGACCACCTCTAGGGTCCAAAATTCTGGCGAGGGCTCTCGGGAAGCTGGACACTCTGCTAGGTGCAAGTGCCCCAAAAGGCCAGGTCTGGATCCCAGAGGCCAAGCTGTCAGAGAAATGCCGGTGCTGGTGGTCCCGATCTCCGACCCCATGTGTGCAGAAAAATCCCAAGCGGCAGCTCTTGGGGAATTTTTGACGTGGCGCCGGGCGCCTTCGCCCCGGGTCTGTGCTCAGGGCAGACAAGTTCACCGTGGGCACCAAATCCAGAGGCAATGTCTCGGGACCGACAGAGCCCACCTCTAGGGTCCAAAATTCTGGCGAGGGCTCTCGGGAAGCTGGACACTCTGCTAGGTGCAAGTGCCCCAAAAGGCCAGGTCTGGATCCCAGAGGCCAAGCTGTCAGAGAAATGCCGGTGCTGGTGGTCCCGATCTCCGACCCCATGTGTGCAGAAAAATCCCAAGCGGCAGCTCTTGGGGAATTTTTGACGTGGCGCCGGGCGCCTTCGCCCCGGGTCTGTGCTCAGGGCAGACAAGTTCACCGTGGGCACCAAATCCAGAGGCAATGTCTCGGGAACGACAGAGACCACCTCTAGGGTCCAAAATTCTGGCGAGGGCTCTCGGGAAGCTGGACACTCTGCTAGGTGCAAGTGCCCCAAAAGGTCAGGTCTGGATCCCAGAGGCCAAGCTGTCAGAGAAATGCCGGTGCTGGCGGTCCCGATCTCCGACCCCATGTGTGCAGAAAAATCCCAAGCGGCAGCTCTTGGGGAATTTTTGACGTGGCGCCGGGCGCCTTCGCCCCGGGTCTGTGCTCAGGGCAGACAAGTTCACCGTGGGCACCAAATCCAGAGGCAATGTCTCGGGAACGACAGAGCCCACCTCTAGGGTCCAAAATTCTGGCGAGGGCTCTCGGGAAGCTGGACACTCTGCTAGGTGCAAGTGCCCCAAAAGGCCAGGTCTGGATCCCAGAGGCCAAGCTGTCAGAGAAATGCCGGTGCTGGTGGCCCCGATCACCGACCCCATGTGTGGTGCAAAATCGCAAGCGGCAGCTCTTGGGGAATTTTTGACGTGGCGCGGGGCGCCTTCACCCCGGGTCTGTGCTCAGGGCAGACAAGTTCACCGTGGGCACCAAATCCAGAGGCAATGTCTTGGGACCGACAGAGACCACCTCTAGGGTCCAAAATTCTGGCGACGGCTCTCGGGAAGCTGGACACTCTGCTAGGTGCAAGTGCCCCAAAAGGCCAGGTCTGGATCCCAGAGGCCAAGCTGTCAGAGAAATGCCGGTGCTGGTGGTCCCGATCTCCGACCCCATGTGTGCAGAAAAATCCCAAGCGGCAGCTCTTGGGGAATTTTTGACGTGGCGCTGGGCGCCTTCGCCCCGGGTCTGTGCTCAGGGCAGACAAGTTCACCGTGGGCACCAAATCCAGAGGCAATGTCTCGGGAACGACAGAGACCACCTCTAGGGTCCAAAATTCTGGCGAGGGCTCTCGGGAAGCTGGACACTCTGCTAGGTGCAAGTGCCCCAAAAGGCCAGGTCTGGATCCCAGAGGCCAAGCTGTCAGAGAAATGCCGGTGCTGGTGGTCCCGATCTCCGACCCCATGTGTGCAGAAAAATCGCAAGCGGCAGCTCTTGGGGAATTTTTGACGTGGCGCCGGGCGCCTTCACCCCGGATCTGTGCTCAGGGCAGACAAGTTCACCCTGGGCACCAAATCCAGAGGCAATGTCTCGGGACCGACAGAGCCCACCTCTAGGGTCCAAAATTCTGGCGACGGCTCTCAAGGAGCTGGACACTCTGATAGGTGCAAGTGCCCCAAAAGGCCAGGTCTGGATCCCAGAGGCCAAGCTGTCAGAGAAATGCCGGTGCTGGCGGTCCTGATCACTGACCCCATGTGTGGTACAAAATCGCAAGCGGCAGCTCTTGGGGAATTTTTGACGTGGCGCCGGGCGCCTTCGCCCCGGGTCTGTGCTCAGGGCAGACAAGTTCACCGTGGGCACCAAATCCAGAGGCAATGTCTCGGGACCGACAGAGCCCACCTCTAGGGTCCAAAATTCTGGCGAGGGCTCTCGGGAAGCTGGACACTCTGCTAGGTGCAAGTGCCCCAAAAGGCCAGGTCTGGATCCCAGAGGCCAAGCTGTCAGAGAAATGCCGGTGCTGGTGGTCCCGATCTCCGACCCCATGTGTGCAGAAAAATCCCAAGCGGCAGCTCTTGGGGAATTTTTGACGTGGCGCCGGGCGCCTTCGCCCCGGGTCTGTGCTCAGGGCAGACAAGTTCACCGTGGGCACCAAATCCAGGGGCAATGTCTCGGGACCGACAGAGACCACCTCTAGGGTCCAAAATTCTGGCGAGGGCTCTCGGGAAGCTGGACACTCTGCTAGGTGCAAGTGCCCCAAAAGGCCAGGTCTGGATCCCAGAGGCCAAGCTGTCAGAGAAATGCCGGTGCTGGTGGTCCCGATCTCCGACCCCATGTGTGCAGAAAAATCCCAAGCGGCAGCTCTTGGGGAATTTTTGACGTGGCGCCGGGCGCCTTCGCCCCGGGTCTGTGCTCAGGGCAGACAAGTTCACCGTGGGCACCAAATCCAGAGGCAATGTCTCGGGACCGACAGAGCCCACCTCTAGGGTCCAAAATTCTGGCGAGGGCTCTCGGGAAGCTGGACACTCTGCTAGGTGCAAGTGCCCCAAAAGGCCAGGTCTGGATCCCAGAGGCCAAGCTGTCAGAGAAATGCCGGTGCTGGTGGTCCCGATCTCCGACCCCATGTGTGCAGAAAAATCCCAAGCGGCAGCTCTTGGGGAATTTTTGACGTGGCGCCGGGCGCCTTCGCCCCGGGTCTGTGCTCAGGGCAGACAAGTTCACCGTGGGCACCAAATCCAGAGGCAATGTCTCGGGAACGACAGAGACCACCTCTAGGGTCCAAAATTCTGGCGAGGGCTCTCGGGAAGCTGGACACTCTGCTAGGTGCAAGTGCCCCAAAAGGCCAGGTCTGGATCCCAGAGGCCAAGCTGTCAGAGAAATGCCGGTGCTGGCGGTCCCGATCACCGACCCCATGTGTGGTGCAAAATCGCAAGCGGCAGCTCTTGGGGAATTTTTGACGTGGCGCGGGGCGCCTTCGCCCCGGGTCTGTGCTCAGGGCAGACAAGTTCACCGTGGGCACCAAATCCAGAGGCAATGTCTCGGGACCGACAGAGACCACCTCTAGGGTCCAAAATTCTGGCGAGGGCTCTCGGGAAGCTGGACACTCTGCTAGGTGCAAGTGCCCCAAAAGGCCAGGTCTGGATCCCAGAGGCCAAGCTGTCAGAGAAATGCCGGTGCTGGTGGTCCCGATCTCCGACCCCATGTGTGCAGAAAAATCCCAAGCGGCAGCTCTTGGGGAATTTTTGACATGGCGCCGGGCGCCTTCGCCCCGGGTCTGTGCTCAGGGCAGACAAGTTCACCGTGGGCACCAAATCCAGAGGCAATGTCTCGGGACCGACAGAGACCACCTCTAGGGTCCAAAATTCTGGCGACGGCTCTCGGGAAGCTGGACACTCTGCTAGGTGCAAGTGCCCCAAAAGGCCAGGTCTGGATCCCAGAGGCCAAGCTGTCAGAGAAATGCCGGTGCTGGTGGTCCCGATCTCCGACCCCATGTGTGCAGAAAAATCCCAAGCGGCAGCTCTTGGGGAATTTTTGACGTGGCGCCGGGCGCCTTCGCCCCGGGTCTGTGCTCAGGGCAGACAAGTTCACCGTGGGCACCAAATCCAGGGGCAATGTCTCGGGAACGACAGAGACCACCTCTAGGGTCCAAAATTCTGGCGAGGGCTCTCGGGAAGCTGGACACTCTGCTAGGTGCAAGTGCCCCAAAAGGCCAGGTCTGGATCCCAGAGGCCAAGCTGTCAGAGAAATGCCGGTGCTGGTGGTCCCGATCTCCGACCCCATGTGTGCAGAAAAATCCCAAGCGGCAGCTCTTGGGGAATTTTTGACGTGGCGCCGGGCGCCTTCGCCCCGGGTCTGTGCTCAGGGCAGACAAGTTCACCGTGGGCACCAAATCCAGAGGCAATGTCTCGGGAACGACAGAGACCACCTCTAGGGTCCAAAATTCTGGCGAGGGCTCTCGGGAAGCTGGACACTCTGCTAGGTGCAAGTGCCCCAAAAGGTCAGGTCTGGATCCCAGAGGCCAAGCTGTCAGAGAAATGCCGGTGCTGGTGGCCCCGATCACCGACCCCATGTGTGGTGCAAAATCGCAAGCGGCAGCTCTTGGGGAATTTTTGACGTGGCGCGGGGCGCCTTCGCCCCGGGTCTGTGCTCAGGGCAGACAAGTTCACCGTGGGCACCAAATCCAGAGGCAATGTCTCGGGACCGACAGAGACCACCTCTAGGGTCCAAAATTCTGGCGACGGCTCTCGGGAAGCTGGACACTCTGCTAGGTGCAAGTGCCCCAAAAGGCCAGGTCTGGATCCCAGAGGCCAAGCTGTCAGAGAAATGCCGGTGCTGGTGGTCCCGATCTCCGACCCCATGTGTGCAGAAAAATCCCAAGCGGCAGCTCTTGGGGAATTTTTGACGTGGCGCCGGGCGCCTTCGCCCCGGGTGTGTGCTCAGGGCAGACAAGTTCACCGTGGGCACCAAATCCAGAGGCAATGTCTCGGGAACGACAGAGACCACCTCTAGGGTCCAAAATTCTGGCGAGGGCTCTCGGGAAGCTGGACACTCTGCTAGGTGCAAGTGCCCCAAAAGGCCAGGTCTGGATCCCAGAGGCCAAGCTGTCAGAGAAATGCCGGTGCTGGCGGTCCCGATCACCGACCCCATGTGTGGTGCAAAATCGCAAGCGGCAGCTCTTGGGGAATTTTTGACGTGGCGCGGGGCGCCTTCGCCCCGGGTCTGTGCTCAGGGCAGACAAGTTCACCGTGGGCACCAAATCCAGAGGCAATGTCTCGGGACCGACAGAGACCACCTCTAGGGTCCAAAATTCTGGCGAGGGCTCTCGGGAAGCTGGACACTCTGCTAGGTGCAAGTGCCCCAAAAGGCCAGGTCTGGATCCCAGAGGCCAAGCTGTCAGAGAAATGCCGGTGCTGGTGGTCCCGATCTCCGACCCCATGTGTGCAGAAAAATCCCAAGCGGCAGCTCTTGGGGAATTTTTGACATGGCGCCGGGCGCCTTCGCCCCGGGTCTGTGCTCAGGGCAGACAAGTTCACCGTGGGCACCAAATCCAGAGGCAATGTCTCGGGACCGACAGAGACCACCTCTAGGGTCCAAAATTCTGGCGACGGCTCTCGGGAAGCTGGACACTCTGCTAGGTGCAAGTGCCCCAAAAGGCCAGGTCTGGATCCCAGAGGCCAAGCTGTCAGAGAAATGCCGGTGCTGGTGGTCCCGATCTCCGACCCCATGTGTGCAGAAAAATCCCAAGCGGCAGCTCTTGGGGAATTTTTGACGTGGCGCCGGGCGCCTTCGCCCCGGGTCTGTGCTCAGGGCAGACAAGTTCACCGTGGGCACCAAATCCAGGGGCAATGTCTCGGGACCGACAGAGACCACCTCTAGGGTCCAAAATTCTGGCGAGGGCTCTCGGGAAGCTGGACACTCTGCTAGGTGCAAGTGCCCCAAAAGGCCAGGTCTGGATCCCAGAGGCCAAGCTGTCAGAGAAATGCCGGTGCTGGTGGTCCCGATCTCCGACCCCATGTGTGCAGAAAAATCCCAAGCGGCAGCTCTTGGGGAATTTTTGACGTGGCGCCGGGCGCCTTCGCCCCGGGTCTGTGCTCAGGGCAGACAAGTTCACCGTGGGCACCAAATCCAGAGGCAATGTCTCGGGAACGACAGAGACCACCTCTAGGGTCCAAAATTCTGGCGAGGGCTCTCGGGAAGCTGGACACTCTGCTAGGTGCAAGTGCCCCAAAAGGTCAGGTCTGGATCCCAGAGGCCAAGCTGTCAGAGAAATGCCGGTGCTGGTGGCCCCGATCACCGACCCCATGTGTGGTGCAAAATCGCAAGCGGCAGCTCTTGGGGAATTTTTGACGTGGCGCGGGGCGCCTTCGCCCCGGGTCTGTGCTCAGGGCAGACAAGTTCACCGTGGGCACCAAATCCAGAGGCAATGTCTCGGGACCGACAGAGACCACCTCTAGGGTCCAAAATTCTGGCGACGGCTCTCGGGAAGCTGGACACTCTGCTAGGTGCAAGTGCCCCAAAAGGCCAGGTCTGGATCCCAGAGGCCAAGCTGTCAGAGAAATGCCGGTGCTGGTGGTCCCGATCTCCGACCCCATGTGTGCAGAAAAATCCCAAGCGGCAGCTCTTGGGGAATTTTTGACGTGGCGCCGGGCGCCTTCGCCCCGGGTGTGTGCTCAGGGCAGACAAGTTCACCGTGGGCACCAAATCCAGAGGCAATGTCTCGGGAACGACAGAGACCACCTCTAGGGTCCAAAATTCTGGCGAGGGCTCTCGGGAAGCTGGACACTCTGCTAGGTGCAAGTGCCCCAAAAGGCCAGGTCTGGATCCCAGAGGCCAAGCTGTCAGAGAAATGCCGGTGCTGGCGGTCCCGATCACCGACCCCATGTGTGGTGCAAAATCGCAAGCGGCAGCTCTTGGGGAATTTTTGACGTGGCGCGGGGCGCCTTCGCCCCGGGTCTGTGCTCAGGGCAGACAAGTTCACCGTGGGCACCAAATCCAGAGGCAATGTCTCGGGACCGACAGAGACCACCTCTAGGGTCCAAAATTCTGGCGAGGGCTCTCGGGAAGCTGGACACTCTGCTAGGTGCAAGTGCCCCAAAAGGCCAGGTCTGGATCCCAGAGGCCAAGCTGTCAGAGAAATGCCGGTGCTGGTGGTCCCGATCTCCGACCCCATGTGTGCAGAAAAATCCCAAGCGGCAGCTCTTGGGGAATTTTTGACATGGCGCCGGGCGCCTTCGCCCCGGGTCTGTGCTCAGGGCAGACAAGTTCACCGTGGGCACCAAATCCAGAGGCAATGTCTCGGGACCGACAGAGACCACCTCTAGGGTCCAAAATTCTGGCGACGGCTCTCGGGAAGCTGGACACTCTGCTAGGTGCAAGTGCCCCAAAAGGCCAGGTCTGGATCCCAGAGGCCAAGCTGTCAGAGAAATGCCGGTGCTGGTGGTCCCGATCTCCGACCCCATGTGTGCAGAAAAATCCCAAGCGGCAGCTCTTGGGGAATTTTTGACGTGGCGCCGGGCGCCTTCGCCCCGGGTCTGTGCTCAGGGCAGACAAGTTCACCGTGGGCACCAAATCCAGGGGCAATGTCTCGGGAACGACAGAGACCACCTCTAGGGTCCAAAATTCTGGCGAGGGCTCTCGGGAAGCTGGACACTCTGCTAGGTGCAAGTGCCCCAAAAGGCCAGGTCTGGATCCCAGAGGCCAAGCTGTCAGAGAAATGCCGGTGCTGGTGGTCCCGATCTCCGACCCCATGTGTGCAGAAAAATCCCAAGCGGCAGCTCTTGGGGAATTTTTGACGTGGCGCCGGGCGCCTTCGCCCCGGGTCTGTGCTCAGGGCAGACAAGTTCACCGTGGGCACCAAATCCAGAGGCAATGTCTCGGGACCGACAGAGACCACCTCTAGGGTCCAAAATTCTGGCGAGGGCTCTCGGGAAGCTGGACACTCTGCTAGGTGCAAGTGCCCCAAAAGGCCAGGTCTGGATCCCAGAGGCCAAGCTGTCAGAGAAATGCCGGTGCTGGTGGTCCCGATCTCCGACCCCATGTGTGCAGAAAAATCCCAAGCGGCAGCTCTTGGGGAATTTTTGACGTGGCGCTGGGCGCCTTCGCCCCGGGTCTGTGCTCAGGGCAGACAAGTTCACCGTGGGCACCAAATCCAGAGGCAATGTCTCGGGAACGACAGAGACCACCTCTAGGGTCCAAAATTCTGGCGAGGGCTCTCGGGAAGCTGGACACTCTGCTAGGTGCAAGTGCCCCAAAAGGCCAGGTCTGGATCCCAGAGGCCAAGCTGTCAGAGAAATGCCGGTGCTGGTGGTCCCGATCTCCGACCCCATGTGTGCAGAAAAATCCCAAGCGGCAGCTCTTGGGGAATTTTTGACGTGGCGCCGGGCGCCTTCGCCCCGGGTCTGTGCTCAGGGCAGACAAGTTCACCGTGGGCACCAAATCCAGAGGCAATGTCTCGGGACCGACAGAGCCCACCTCTAGGGTCCAAAATTCTGGCGAGGGCTCTCGGGAAGCTGGACACTCTGCTAGGTGCAAGTGCCCCAAAAGGCCAGGTCTGGATCCCAGAGGCCAAGCTGTCAGAGAAATGCCGGTGCTGGTGGTCCCGATCTCCGACCCCATGTGTGCAGAAAAATCCCAAGCGGCAGCTCTTGGGGAATTTTTG
Source organism: Tinamus guttatus (assembly GCF_059628265.1). Classification (NCBI taxonomy): domain Eukaryota; kingdom Metazoa; phylum Chordata; class Aves; order Tinamiformes; family Tinamidae; genus Tinamus; species Tinamus guttatus. Next base: position 111,044 of record NW_028289489.1, read on the forward strand.
ACGTGGCGCCGGGCGCCTTCGCCCCGGGTCTGTGCTCAGGGCAGACAAGTTCACCGTGGGCACCAAATCCAGAGGCAATGTCTCGGGAACGACAGAGACCACCTCTAGGGTCCAAAATTCTGGCGAGGGCTCTCGGGAAGCTGGACACTCTGCTAGGTGCAAGTGCCCCAAAAGGTCAGGTCTGGATCCCAGAGGCCAAGCTGTCAGAGAAATGCCGGTGCTGGCGGTCCCGATCACCGACCCCATGTGTGGTGCAAAATCGCAAGCGGCAGCTCTTGGGGAATTTTTGACGTGGCGCGGGGCGCCTTCGCCCCGGGTCTGTGCTCAGGGCAGACAAGTTCACCGTGGGCACCAAATCCAGAGGCAATGTCTCGGGACCGACAGAGCCCACCTCTAGGGTCCAAAATTCTGGCGACGGCTCTCGGGAAGCTGGACACTCTGCTAGATGCAAGTGCCCCAAAAGGCCAGGTCTGGATCCCAGAGGCCAAGCTGTCAGAGAAATGCCGGTGCTGGTGGTCCCGATCGTCGACCCCATGTGTGGTGCAAAATCGCAAGCGGCAGCTCTTGGGGAATTTTTGACGTGGCGCCGGGCGCCTTCACCCCGGGTCTGTGCTCAGGGCAGACAAGTTCACCGTGGGCACCAAATCCAGAGGCAATGTCTCGGGACCGACAGAGCCCACCTCTAGGGTCCAAAATTCTGGCGAGGGCTCTCGGGAAGCTGGACACTCTGCTAGGTGCAAGTGCCCCAAAAGGCCAGGTCTGGATCCCAGAGGCCAAGCTGTCAGAGAAATGCCGGTGCTGGTGGTCCCGATCTCCGACCCCATGTGTGCAGAAAAATCCCAAGCGGCAGCTCTTGGGGAATTTTTGACGTGGCGCCGGGCGCCTTCGCCCCGGGTCTGTGCTCAGGGCAGACAAGTTCACCGTGGGCACCAAATCAAGAGGCAATGTCTCGGGAACGACAGAGACCACCTCTAGGGTCCAAAATTCTGGCGAGGGCTCTCGGGAAGCTGGACACTCTGCTAGGTGCAAGTGCCCCAAAAGGCCAGGTCTGGATCCCAGAGGCCAAGCTGTCAGAGAAATGCCGGTGCTGGTGGTCCCGATCTCCGACCCCATGTGTGCAGAAAAATCCCAAGCGGCAGCTCTTGGGGAATTTTTGACGTGGCGCCGGGCGCCTTCGCCCCGGGTCTGTGCTCAGGGCAGACAAGTTCACCGTGGGCACCAAATCCAGAGGCAATGTCTCGGGACCGACAGAGCCCACCTCTAGGGTCCAAAATTCTGGCGAGGGCTCTCGGGAAGCTGGACACTCTGCTAGGTGCAAGTGCCCCAAAAGGCCAGGTCTGGATCCCAGAGGCCAAGCTGTCAGAGAAATGCCGGTGCTGGTGGTCCCGATCTCCGACCCCATGTGTGCAGAAAAATCCCAAGCGGCAGCTCTTGGGGAATTTTTGACGTGGCGCCGGGCGCCTTCGCCCCGGGTCTGTGCTCAGGGCAGACAAGTTCACCGTGGGCACCAAATCCAGAGGCAATGTCTCGGGAACGACAGAGACCACCTCTAGGGTCCAAAATTCTGGCGAGGGCTCTCGGGAAGCTGGACACTCTGCTAGGTGCAAGTGCCCCAAAAGGCCAGGTCTGGATCCCAGAGGCCAAGCTGTCAGAGAAATGCCGGTGCTGGTGGTCCCGATCACCGACCCCATGTGTGGTGCAAAATCGCAAGCGGCAGCTCTTGGGGAATTTTTGACGTGGCGCGGGGCGCCTTCACCCCGGGTCTGTGCTCAGGGCAGACAAGTTCACCGTGGGCACCAAATCCAGAGGCAATGTCTCGGGAACGACAGAGACCACCTCTAGGGTCCAAAATTCTGGCGAGGGCTCTCGGGAAGCTGGACACTCTGCTAGGTGCAAGTGCCCCAAAAGGCCAGGTCTGGATCCCAGAGGCCAAGCTGTCAGAGAAATGCCGGTGCTGGTGGTCCCGATCTCCGACCCCATGTGTGCAGAAAAATCCCAAGCGGCAGCTCTTGGGGAATTTTTGACGTGGCGCCGGGCGCCTTCGCCCCGGGTCTGTGCTCAGGGCAGACAAGTTCACCGTGGGCACCAAATCCAGAGGCAATGTCTCGGGACCGACAGAGACCACCTCTAGGGTCCAAAATTCTGGCGACGGCTCTCGGGAAGCTGGACACTCTGCTAGGTGCAAGTGCCCCAAAAGGCCAGGTCTGGATCCCAGAGGCCAAGCTGTCAGAGAAATGCCGGTGCTGGTGGTCCCGATCTCCGACCCCATGTGTGCAGAAAAATCGCAAGCGGCAGCTCTTGGGGAATTTTTGACGTGGCGCCGGGCGCCTTCGCCCCGGGTCTGTGCTCAGGGCAGACAAGTTCACCGTGGGCACCAAATCCAGGGGCAATGTCTCGGGAACGACAGAGACCACCTCTAGGGTCCAAAATTCTGGCGAGGGCTCTCGGGAAGCTGGACACTCTGCTAGGTGCAAGTGCCCCAAAAGGCCAGGTCTGGATCCCAGAGGCCAAGCTGTCAGAGAAATGCCGGTGCTGGTGGTCCCGATCTCCGACCCCATGTGTGCAGAAAAATCCCAAGCGGCAGCTCTTGGGGAATTTTTGACGTGGCGCCGGGCGCCTTCGCCCCGGGTCTGTGCTCAGGGCAGACAAGTTCACCGTGGGCACCAAATCCAGAGGCAATGTCTCGGGACCGACAGAGCCCACCTCTAGGGTCCAAAATTCTGGCGAGGGCTCTCGGGAAGCTGGACACTCTGCTAGGTGCAAGTGCCCCAAAAGGCCAGGTCTGGATCCCAGAGGCCAAGCTGTCAGAGAAATGCCGGTGCTGGTGGTCCCGATCTCCGACCCCATGTGTGCAGAAAAATCCCAAGCGGCAGCTCTTGGGGAATTTTTGACGTGGCGCCGGGCGCCTTCGCCCCGGGTCTGTGCTCAGGGCAGACAAGTTCACCGTGGGCACCAAATCCAGAGGCAATGTCTCGGGAACGACAGAGACCACCTCTAGGGTCCAAAATTCTGGCGAGGGCTCTCGGGAAGCTGGACACTCTGCTAGGTGCAAGTGCCCCAAAAGGCCAGGTCTGGATCCCAGAGGCCAAGCTGTCAGAGAAATGCCGGTGCTGGCGGTCCCGATCACCGACCCCATGTGTGGTGCAAAATCGCAAGCGGCAGCTCTTGGGGAATTTTTGACGTGGCGCGGGGCGCCTTCGCCCCGGGTCTGTGCTCAGGGCAGACAAGTTCACCGTGGGCACCAAATCCAGAGGCAATGTCTCGGGACCGACAGAGACCACCTCTAGGGTCCAAAATTCTGGCGACGGCTCTCGGGAAGCTGGACACTCTGCTAGGTGCAAGTGCCCCAAAAGGCCAGGTCTGGATCCCAGAGGCCAAGCTGTCAGAGAAATGCCGGTGCTGGTGGTCCCGATCTCCGACCCCATGTGTGCAGAAAAATCGCAAGCGGCAGCTCTTGGGGAATTTTTGACGTGGCGCCGGGCGCCTTCGCCCCGGGTCTGTGCTCAGGGCAGACAAGTTCACCGTGGGCACCAAATCCAGAGGCAATGTCTCGGGACCGACAGAGCCCACCTCTCCTCTAGGGTCCAAAATTCTGGCGAGGGCTCTCGGGAAGCTGGACACTCTGCTAGGTGCAAGTGCCCCAAAAGGCCAGGTCTGGATCCCAGAGGCCAAGCTGTCAGAGAAATGCCGGTGCTGGTGGTCCCGATCTCCGACCCCATGTGTGCAGAAAAATCCCAAGCGGCAGCTCTTGGGGAATTTTTGACGTGGCGCCGGGCGCCTTCGCCCCGGGTCTGTGCTCAGGGCAGACAAGTTCACCGTGGGCACCAAATCCAGAGGCAATGTCTCGGGAACGACAGAGACCACCTCTAGGGTCCAAAATTCTGGCGAGGGCTCTCGGGAAGCTGGACACTCTGCTAGGTGCAAGTGCCCCAAAAGGCCAGGTCTGGATCCCAGAGGCCAAGCTGTCAGAGAAATGCCGGTGCTGGTGGTCCCGATCTCCGACCCCATGTGTGCAGAAAAATCGCAAGCGGCAGCTCTTGGGGAATTTTTGACGTGGCGCCGGGCGCCTTCACCCCGGATCTGTGCTCAGGGCAGACAAGTTCACCCTGGGCACCAAATCCAGAGGCAATGTCTCGGGACCGACAGAGCCCACCTCTAGGGTCCAAAATTCTGGCGACGGCTCTCAAGGAGCTGGACACTCTGATAGGTGCAAGTGCCCAAAAGGCCAGGTCTGGATCCCAGAGGCCAAGCTGTCAGAGAAATGCCGGTGCTGGCGGTCCTGATCACTGACCCCATGTGTGGTACAAAATCGCAAGCGGCAGCTCTTGGGGAATTTTTGACGTGGCGCCGGGCGCCTTCGCCCCGGGTCTGTGCTCAGGGCAGACAAGTTCACCGTGGGCACCAAATCCAGAGGCAATGTCTCGGGACCGACAGAGCCCACCTCTAGGGTCCAAAATTCTGGCGAGGGCTCTCGGAAGCTGGACACTCTGCTAGGTGCAAGTGCCCCAAAAGGCCAGGTCTGGATCCCAGAGGCCAAGCTGTCAGAGAAATGCCGGTGCTGGTGGTCCCGATCTCCGACCCCATGTGTGCAGAAAAATCCCAAGCGGCAGCTCTTGGGGAATTTTTGACGTGGCGCCGGGCGCCTTCGCCCGGGTCTGTGCTCAGGGCAGACAAGTTCACCGTGGGCACCAAATCAAGAGGCAATGTCTCGGGAACGACAGAGACCACCTCTAGGGTCCAAAATTCTGGCGAGGGCTCTCGGGAAGCTGGACACTCTGCTAGGTGCAAGTGCCCCAAAAGGCCAGGTCTGGATCCCAGAGGCCAAGCTGTCAGAGAAATGCCGGTGCTGGTGGTCCCGATCTCCGACCCATGTGTGCAGAAAAATCCCAAGCGGCAGCTCTTGGGGAATTTTTGACGTGGCGCCGGGCGCCTTCGCCCCGGGTCTGTGCTCAGGGCAGACAAGTTCACCGTGGGCACCAAATCCAGAGGCAATGTCTCGGGACCGACAGAGCCCACCTCTAGGGTCCAAAATTCTGGCGAGGGCTCTCGGGAAGCTGGACACTCTGCTAGGTGCAAGTGCCCCAAAAGGCCAGGTCTGGATCCCAGAGGCCAAGCTGTCAGAGAAATGCCGGTGCTGGTGGTCCCGATCTCCGACCCCATGTGTGCAGAAAAATCCCAAGCGGCAGCTCTTGGGAATTTTTGACGTGGCGCCGGGCGCCTTCGCCCCGGGTCTGTGCTCAGGGCAGACAAGTTCACCGTGGGCACCAAATCCAGAGGCAATGTCTCGGGAACGACAGAGACCACCTCTAGGGTCCAAAATTCTGGCGAGGGCTCTCGGGAAGCTGGACACTCTGCTAGGTGCAAGTGCCCCAAAAGGCCAGGTCTGGATCCCAGAGGCCAAGCTGTCAGAGAAATGCCGGTGCTGGTGGTCCCGATCACCGACCCCATGTGTGGTGCAAAATCGCAAGCGGCAGCTCTTGGGGAATTTTTGACGTGGCGCGGGGCGCCTTCACCCCGGGTCTGTGCTCAGGGCAGACAAGTTCACCGTGGGCACCAAATCCAGAGGCAATGTCTCGGGAACGACAGAGACCACCTCTAGGGTCCAAAATTCTGGCGAGGGCTCTCGGGAAGCTGGACACTCTGCTAGGTGCAAGTGCCCCAAAAGGCCAGGTCTGGATCCCAGAGGCCAAGCTGTCAGAGAAATGCCGGTGCTGGTGGTCCCGATCGTCGACCCCATGTGTGGTGCAAAATCCCAAGCGGCAGCTCTTGGGGAATTTTTGACGTGGCGCCGGGCGCCTTCGCCCCGGGTCTGTGCTCAGGGCAGACAAGTTCACCGTGGGCACCAAATCCAGAGGCAATGTCTCGGGACCGACAGAGACCACCTCTAGGGTCCAAAATTCTGGCGACGGCTCTCGGGAAGCTGGACACTCTGCTAGGTGCAAGTGCCCCAAAAGGCCAGGTCTGGATCCCAGAGGCCAAGCTGTCAGAGAAATGCCGGTGCTGGTGGTCCCGATCTCCGACCCCATGTGTGCAGAAAAATCCCAAGCGGCAGCTCTTGGGGAATTTTTGACGTGGCGCCGGGCGCCTTCGCCCCGGGTCTGTGCTCAGGGCAGACAAGTTCACCGTGGGCACCAAATCCAGGGGCAATGTCTCGGGAACGACAGAGACCACCTCTAGGGTCCAAAATTCTGGCGAGGGCTCTCGGGAAGCTGGACACTCTGCTAGGTGCAAGTGCCCCAAAAGGCCAGGTCTGGATCCCAGAGGCCAAGCTGTCAGAGAAATGCCGGTGCTGGTGGTCCCGATCTCCGACCCCATGTGTGCAGAAAAATCCCAAGCGGCAGCTCTTGGGGAATTTTTGACGTGGCGCCGGGCGCCTTCGCCCCGGGTCTGTGCTCAGGGCAGACAAGTTCACCGTGGGCACCAAATCCAGAGGCAATGTCTCGGGACCGACAGAGCCCACCTCTAGGGTCCAAAATTCTGGCGAGGGCTCTCGGGAAGCTGGACACTCTGCTAGGTGCAAGTGCCCCAAAAGGCCAGGTCTGGATCCCAGAGGCCAAGCTGTCAGAGAAATGCCGGTGCTGGTGGTCCCGATCTCCGACCCCATGTGTGCAGAAAAATCCCAAGCGGCAGCTCTTGGGGAATTTTTGACGTGGCGCCGGGCGCCTTCGCCCCGGGTCTGTGCTCAGGGCAGACAAGTTCACCGTGGGCACCAAATCCAGAGGCAATGTCTCGGGAACGACAGAGACCACCTCTAGGGTCCAAAATTCTGGCGAGGGCTCTCGGGAAGCTGGACACTCTGCTAGGTGCAAGTGCCCCAAAAGGCCAGGTCTGGATCCCAGAGGCCAAGCTGTCAGAGAAATGCCGGTGCTGGCGGTCCCGATCACCGACCCCATGTGTGGTGCAAAATCGCAAGCGGCAGCTCTTGGGGAATTTTTGACGTGGCGCGGGGCGCCTTCGCCCCGGGTCTGTGCTCAGGGCAGACAAGTTCACCGTGGGCACCAAATCCAGAGGCAATGTCTCGGGACCGACAGAGACCACCTCTAGGGTCCAAAATTCTGGCGACGGCTCTCGGGAAGCTGGACACTCTGCTAGGTGCAAGTGCCCCAAAAGGCCAGGTCTGGATCCCAGAGGCCAAGCTGTCAGAGAAATGCCGGTGCTGGTGGTCCCGATCTCCGACCCCATGTGTGCAGAAAAATCCCAAGCGGCAGCTCTTGGGGAATTTTTGACGTGGCGCCGGGCGCCTTCGCCCCGGGTCTGTGCTCAGGGCAGACAAGTTCACCGTGGGCACCAAATCCAGGGGCAATGTCTCGGGAACGACAGAGCCCACCTCTAGGGTCCAAAATTCTGGCGAGGGCTCTCGGGAAGCTGGACACTCTGCTAGGTGCAAGTGCCCCAAAAGGCCAGGTCTGGATCCCAGAGGCCAAGCTGTCAGAGAAATGCCGGTGCTGGTGGTCCCGATCTCCGACCCCATGTGTGCAGAAAAATCGCAAGCGGCAGCTCTTGGGGAATTTTTGACGTGGCGCCGGGCGCCTTCGCCCCGGGTCTGTGCTCAGGGCAGACAAGTTCACCGTGGGCACCAAATCCAGAGGCAATGTCTCGGGACCGACAGAGACCACCTCTAGGGTCCAAAATTCTGGCGAGGGCTCTCGGGAAGCTGGACACTCTGCTAGGTGCAAGTGCCCCAAAAGGCCAGGTCTGGATCCCAGAGGCCAAGCTGTCAGAGAAATGCCGGTGCTGGTGGTCCCGATCTCCGACCCCATGTGTGCAGAAAAATCCCAAGCGGCAGCTCTTGGGGAATTTTTGACGTGGCGCCGGGCGCCTTCGCCCCGGGTCTGTGCTCAGGGCAGACAAGTTCACCGTGGGCACCAAATCCAGAGGCAATGTCTCGGGAACGACAGAGCCCACCTCTAGGGTCCAAAATTCTGGCGAGGGCTCTCGGGAAGCTGGACACTCTGCTACGTGCAAGTGCCCCAAAAGGCCAGGTCTGGATCCCAGAGGCCAAGCTGTCAGAGAAATGCCGGTGCTGGTGGTCCCGATCTCCGACCCCATGTGTGGTGCAAAATCGCAAGCGGCAGCTCTTGGGGAATTCTTGACGTGGCGCGGGGCGCCTTCGCCCCGGGTCTGTGCTCAGGGCAGACAAGTTCACCGTGGGCACCAAATCCAGAGGCAATGTCTCGGGAACGACAGAGACCACCTCTAGGGTCCAAAATTCTGGCGACGGCTCTCGGGAAGCTGGACACTCTGCTAGGTGCAAGTGCCCCAAAAGGCCAGGTCTGGATCCCAGAGGCCAAGCTGTCAGAGAAATGCCGGTGCTGGTGGCCCCGATCACCGACCCCATGTGTGGTGCAAAATCGCAAGCGGCAGCTCTTGGGGAATTTTTGACGTGGCGCGGGGCGCCTTCACCCCGGGTCTGTGCTCAGGGCAGACAAGTTCACCGTGGGCACCAAATCCAGAGGCAATGTCTCGGGACCGACAGAGACCACCTCTAGGGTCCAAAATTCTGGCGACGGCTCTCGGGAAGCTGGACACTCTGCTAGGTGCAAGTGCCCCAAAAGGCCAGGTCTGGATCCCAGAGGCCAAGCTGTCAGAGAAATGCCGGTGCTGGTGGTCCCGATCTCCGACCCCATGTGTGCAGAAAAATCCCAACCGGCAGCTCTTGGGGAATTTTTGACGTGGCGCTGGGCGCCTTCGCCCCGGGTCTGTGCTCAGGGCAGACAAGTTCACCGTGGGCACCAAATCCAGAGGCAATGTCTCGGGAACGACAGAGACCACCTCTAGGGTCCAAAATTCTGGCGAGGGCTCTCGGGAAGCTGGAAACTCTGCTAGGTGCAAGTGCCCCAAAAGGCCAGGTCTGGATCCCAGAGGCCAAGCTGTCAGAGAAATGCCGGTGCTGGTGGTCCCGATCTCCGACCCCATGTGTGCAGAAAAATCCGAAGCGGCAGCTCTTGGGGAATTTTTGACGTGGCGCCGGGCGCCTTCGCCCCGGGTCTGTGCTCAGGGCAGACAAGTTCACCGTGGGCACCAAATCCAGAGGCAATGTCTCGGGAACGACAGAGACCACCTCTAGGGTCCAAAATTCTGGCGAGGGCTCTCGGGAAGCTGGACACTCTGCTAGGTGCAAGTGCCCCAAAAGGCCAGGTCTGGATCCCAGAGGCCAAGCTGTCAGAGAAATGCCGGTGCTGGTGGTCCCGATCTCCGACCCCATGTGTGCAGAAAAATCCCAAGCGGCAGCTCTTGGGGAATTTTTGACGTGGCGCCGGGCGCCTTCGCCCCGGGTCTGTGCTCAGGGCAGACAAGTTCACCGTGGGCACCAAATCCAGAGGCAATGTCTCGGGACCGACAGAGCCCACCTCTAGGGTCCAAAATTCTGGCGAGGGCTCTCGGGAAGCTGGACACTCTGCTAGGTGCAAGTGCCCCAAAAGGCCAGGTCTGGATCCCAGAGGCCAAGTTGTCAGAGAAATGCCGGTGCTGGTGGTCCTGATCACCGACCCCATGTGTGGTGCAAAATCGCAAGCGGCAGCTCTTGGGGAATTTTTGACGTGGCGCGGGGCGCCTTCACCCCGGGTCTGTGCTCAGGGCAGACAAGTTCACCGTGGGCACCAAATCCAGAGGCAATGTCTCGGGAACGACAGAGCCCACCTCTAGGGTCCATAATTCTGACGATGGCTCTCAAGGAGCTGGACACTCTGCTAGGTGCAAGTGCCCCAAAAGGCCAGGTCTGGATCCCAGAGGCCAAGCTGTCAGAGAAATGCCGGTGCTGGTGGCCCCGATCACCGACCCCATGTGTGGTGCAAAATCGCAAGCGGCAGCTCTTGGGGAATTTTTGACGTGGCGCGGGGCGCCTTCACCCCGGGTCTGTGCTCAGGGCAGACAAGTTCACCGTGGGCACCAAATCCAGGGGCAATGTCTCGGGACCGACAGAGACCACCTCTAGGGTCCAAAATTCTGGCGACGGCTCTCGGGAAGCTGGACACTCTGCTAGGTGCAAGTGCCCCAAAAGGCCAGGTCTGGATCCCAGAGGCCAAGCTGTCAGAGAAATGCCGGTGCTGGTGGTCCCGATCTCCGACCCCATGTGTGCAGAAAAATCCCAACCGGCAGCTCTTGGGGAATTTTTGACGTGGCGCTGGGCGCCTTCGCCCCGGGTCTGTGCTCAGGGCAGACAAGTTCACCGTGGGCACCAAATCCAGAGGCAATGTCTCGGGAACGACAGAGACCACCTCTAGGGTCCAAAATTCTGGCGAGGGCTCTCGGGAAGCTGGAAACTCTGCTAGGTGCAAGTGCCCCAAAAGGCCAGGTCTGGATCCCAGAGGCCAAGCTGTCAGAGAAATGCCGGTGCTGGTGGTCCCGATCTCCGACCCCATGTGTGCAGAAAAATCCCAAGCGGCAGCTCTTGGGGAATTTTTGACGTGGCGCCGGGCGCCTTCGCCCCGGGTCTGTGCTCAGGGCAGACAAGTTCACCGTGGGCACCAAATCCAGAGGCAATGTCTCGGGAACGACAGAGACCACCTCTAGGGTCCAAAATTCTGGCGAGGGCTCTCGGGAAGCTGGACACTCTGCTAGGTGCAAGTGCCCCAAAAGGCCAGGTCTGGATCCCAGAGGCCAAGCTGTCAGAGAAATGCCGGTGCTGGTGGTCCCGATCTCCGACCCCATGTGTGCAGAAAAATCCCAAGCGGCAGCTCTTGGGGAATTTTTGACGTGGCGCCGGGCGCCTTCGCCCCGGGTCTGTGCTCAGGGCAGACAAGTTCACCGTGGGCACCAAATCCAGAGGCAATGTCTCGGGACCGACAGAGCCCACCTCTAGGGTCCAAAATTCTGGCGAGGGCTCTCGGGAAGCTGGACACTCTGCTAGGTGCAAGTGCCCCAAAAGGCCAGGTCTGGATCCCAGAGGCCAAGTTGTCAGAGAAATGCCGGTGCTGGTGGTCCTGATCACCGACCCCATGTGTGGTGCAAAATCGCAAGCGGCAGCTCTTGGGGAATTTTTGACGTGGCGCGGGGCGCCTTCACCCCGGGTCTGTGCTCAGGGCAGACAAGTTCACCGTGGGCACCAAATCCAGAGGCAATGTCTCGGGAACGACAGAGCCCACCTCTAGGGTCCATAATTCTGACGATGGCTCTCAAGGAGCTGGACACTCTGCTAGGTGCAAGTGCCCCAAAAGGCCAGGTCTGGATCCCAGAGGCCAAGCTGTCAGAGAAATGCCGGTGCTGGTGGTCCCGAACACCGACCCCATGTGTGGTGCAAAATCGCAAGCGGCAGCTCTTGGGGAATTTTTGACGTGGCGCCGGGCGCCTTCGCCCCGGGTCTGTGCTTAGGGCAGACAAGTTCACCGTGGGCACCAAATCCAGAGGCAATGTCTCGGGACCGACAGAGCCCACCTCTAGGGTCCAAAATTCTGGCGACGGCTCTCGGGAAGCTGGACACTCTGCTAGGTACAAGTGCCCCAAAAGGCCAGGTCTGGATCCCAGAGGCCAAGCTGTCAGAGAAATGCCGGTGCTGGTGGTCCCGATCTCCGACCCCATGTGTGCAGAAAAATCCCAAGCGGCAGCTCTTGGGGAATTTTTGACGTGGCGCCGGGCGCCTTCGCCCCGGGTCTGTGCTCAGGGCAGACAAGTTCACCGTGGGCACCAAATCCAGAGGCAATGTCTCGGGACCGACAGAGCCCACCTCTAGGGTCCAAAATTCTGGCGAGGGCTCTCGGGAAGCTGGACACTCTGCTAGGTGCAAGTGCCCCAAAAGGCCAGGTCTGGATCCCAGAGGCCAAGCTGTCAGAGAAATGCCGGTGCTGGTGGTCCCGATCTCCGACCCCATGTGTGCAGAAAAATCCCAAGCGGCAGTTCTTGGGGAATTTTTGACGTGGCGCCGGGCGCCTTCGCCCCGGGTCTGTGCTCAGGGCAGACAAGTTCACCGTGGGCACCAAATCCAGAGGCAATGTCTCGGGAACGACAGAGACCACCTCTAGGGTCCATAATTCTGACGATGGCTCTCAAGGAGCTGGACACTCTGCTAGGTGCAAGTGCCCCAAAAGGCCAGGTCTGGATCCCAGAGGCCAAGCTGTCAGAGAAATGCCGGTGCTGGTGGTCCCGATCTCCGACCCCATGTGTGCAGAAAAATCCCAAGCGGCAGCTCTTGGGGAATTTTTGACGTGGCGCCAGGCGCCTTCGCCCCGGGTCTGTGCTCAGGGCAGACAAGTTCACCGTGGGCACCAAATCCAGAGGCAATGTCTCGGGAACGACAGAGCCCACCTCTAGGGTCCAAAATTCTGGCGAGGGCTCTCGGGAAGCTGGACACTCTGCTAGGTGCAAGTGCCCCAAAAGGCCAGGTCTGGATCCCAGAGGCCAAGCTGTCAGAGAAATGCCGGTGCTGGTGGCCCCGATCACCGACCCCATGTGTGGTGCAAAATCGCAAGCGGCAGCTCTTGGGGAATTTTTGACGTGGCGCCGGGCGCCTTCGCCCCGGGTCTGTGCTCAGGGCAGACAAGTTCACCGTGGGCACCAAATCCAGAGGCAATGTCTCGGGAACGACAGAGACCACCTCTAGGGTCCAAAATTCTGGCGAGGGCTCTCGGGAAGCTGGACACTCTGCTAGGTGCAAGTGCCCCAAAAGGCCAGGTCTGGATCCCAGAGGCCAAGCTGTCAGAGAAATGCCGGTGCTGGCGGTCCCGATCACCGACCCCATGTGTGGTGCAAAATCGCAAGCGGCAGCTCTTGGGGAATTTTTGACGTGGCGCGGGGCGCCTTCGCCCCGGGTCTGTGCTCAGGGCAGACAAGTTCACCGTGGGCACCAAATCCAGAGGCAATGTCTCGGGACCGACAGAGACCACCTCTAGGGTCCAAAATTCTGGCGAGGGCTCTCGGGAAGCTGGACACTCTGCTAGGTGCAAGTGCCCCAAAAGGCCAGGTCTGGATCCCAGAGGCCAAGCTGTCAGAGAAATGCCGGTGCTGGTGGTCCCGATCACCGACCCCATGTGTGGTGCAAAATCGCAAGCGGCAGCTCTTGGGGAATTTTTGACGTGGCGCTGGGCGCCTTCGCCCCGGGTCTGTGCTCAGGGCAGACAAGTTCACCGTGGGCACCAAATCCAGAGGCAATGTCTCGGGAACGACAGAGACCACCTCTAGGGTCCAAAATTCTGGCGAGGGCTCTCGGGAAGCTGGACACTCTGCTAGGTGCAAGTGCCCCAAAAGGCCAGGTCTGGATCCCAGAGGCCAAGCTGTCAGAGAAATGCCGGTGCTGGTGGTCCCGATCTCCGACCCCATGTGTGCAGAAAAATCCGAAGCGGCAGCTCTTGGGGAATTTTTGACGTGGCGCCGGGCGCCTTCGCCCCGGGTCTGTGCTCAGGGCAGACAAGTTCACCGTGGGCACCAAATCCAGAGGCAATGTCTCGGGAACGACAGAGACCACCTCTAGGGTCCAAAATTCTGGCGAGGGCTCTCGGGAAGCTGGACACTCTGCTAGGTGCAAGTGCCCCAAAAGGCCAGGTCTGGATCCCAGAGGCCAAGCTGTCAGAGAAATGCCGGTGCTGGTGGTCCCGATCACCGACCCCATGTGTGGTGCAAAATCGCAAGCGGCAGCTCTTGGGGAATTTTTGACGTGGCGCCGGGCGCCTTCGCCCCGGGTCTGTGCTCAGGGCAGACAAGTTCACCCTGGGCACCAAATCCAGAGGCAATGTCTCGGGACCGACAGAGCCCACCTCTAGGGTCCAAAATTCTGGCGACGGCTCTCAAGGAGCTGGACACTCTGATAGGTGCAAGTGCCCCAAAAGGCCAGGTCTGGATCCCAGAGGCCAAGCTGTCAGAGAAATGCCGGTGCTGGCGGTCCTGATCACTGACCCCATGTGTGGTACAAAATCGCAAGCGGCAGCTCTTGGGGAATTTTTGACGTGGCGCCGGGCGCCTTCGCCCCGGGTCTGTGCTCAGGGCAGACAAGTTCACCGTGGGCACCAAATCCAGAGGCAATGTCTCGGGACCGACAGAGCCCACCTCTAGGGTCCAAAATTCTGGCGAGGGCTCTCGGGAAGCTGGACACTCTGCTAGGTGCAAGTGCCCCAAAAGGCCAGGTCTGGATCCCAGAGGCCAAGCTGTCAGAGAAATGCCGGTGCTGGTGGTCCCGATCGTCGACCCCATGTGTGGTGCAAAATCGCAAGCGGCAGCTCTTGGGGAATTTTTGACGTGGCGCCGGGCGCCTTCGCCCCGGGTCTGTGCTCAGGGCAGACAAGTTCACCGTGGGCACCAAATCCAGAGGCAATGTCTCGGGACCGACAGAGCCCACCTCTAGGGTCCAAAATTCTGGCGAGGGCTCTCGGGAAGCTGGACACTCTGCTAGGTGCAAGTGCCCCAAAAGGCCAGGTCTGGATCCCAGAGGCCAAGCTGTCAGAGAAATGCCGGTGCTGGTGGTCCCGATCTCCGACCCCATGTGTGCAGAAAAATCCCAAGCGGCAGCTCTTGGGGAATTTTTGACGTGGCGCCGGGCGCCTTCGCCCCGGGTCTGTGCTCAGGGCAGACAAGTTCACCGTGGGCACCAAATCCAGAGGCAATGTCTCGGGAACGACAGAGCCCACCTCTAGGGTCCAAAATTCTGGCGAGGGCTCTCGGGAAGCTGGACACTCTGCTAGATGCAAGTGCCCCAAAAGGCCAGGTCTGGATCCCAGAGGCCAAGCTGTCAGAGAAATGCCGGTGCTGGTGGTCCCGATCGTCGACCCCATGTGTGGTGCAAAATCGCAAGCGGCAGCTCTTGGGGAATTTTTGACGTGGCGCCGGGCGCCTTCGCCCCGGGTCTGTGCTCAGGGCAGACAAGTTCACCGTGGGCACCAAATCCAGAGGCAATGTCTCGGGACCGACAGAGCCCACCTCTAGGGTCCAAAATTCTGGCGAGGGCTCTCGGGAAGCTGGACACTCTGCTAGGTGCAAGTGCCCCAAAAGGCCAGGTCTGGATCCCAGAGGCCAAGTTGTCAGAGAAATGCCGGTGCTGGTGGTCCCGATCACCGACCCCATGTGTGGTGCAAAATCGCAAGCGGCAGCTCTTGGGAATTTTTGACGTGGCGCCGGGCGCCTTCGCCCCGGGTCTGTGCTCAGGGCAGACAAGTTCACCGTGGGCACCAAATCCAGAGGCAATGTCTCGGGACCGACAGAGCCCACCTCTAGGGTCCAAAATTCTGGCGAGGGCTCTCGGGAAGCTGGACACTCTGCTAGGTGCAAGTGCCCCAAAAGGCCAGGTCTGGATCCCAGAGGCCAAGCTGTCAGAGAAATGCCGGTGCTGGTGGTCCCGATCTCCGACCCCATGTGTGCAGAAAAATCCCAAGTGGCAGCTCTTGGGGAATTTTTGACGTGGCGCCGGGCGCCTTCGCCCCGGGTCTGTGCTCAGGACCTACAATTCACCCTGGGCACCAAATCCAGAGGCAATGTCTCGGGAACGACAGAGACCACCTCTAGGGTCCAAAATTCTGGCGAGGGCTCTCGGGAAGCTGGACACTCTGCTAGGTGCAAGTGCCCCAAAAGGCCAGGTCTGGATCCCAGAGGCCAAGCTGTCAGAGAAATGCCGGTGCTGGTGGTCCCGATCTCCGACCCCATGTGTGCAGAAAAATCCCAAGCGGCAGCTCTTGGGGAATTTTTGACGTGGCGCCGGGCGCCTTCGCCCCGGGTCTGTGCTCAGGGCAGACAAGTTCACCGTGGGCACCAAATCCAGAGGCAATGTCTCGGGAACGACAGAGACCACCTCTAGGGTCCAAAATTCTGGCGAGGGCTCTCGGGAAGCTGGACACTCTGCTAGGTGCAAGTGCCCCAAAAGGCCAGGTCTGGATCCCAGAGGCCAAGCTGTCAGAGAAATGCCGGTGCTGGTGGTCCCGATCTCCGACCCCATGTGTGCAGAAAAATCCCAAGCGGCAGCTCTTGGGGAATTTTTGACGTGGCGCCGGGCGCCTTCGCCCCGGGTCTGTGCTCAGGGCAGACAAGTTCACCGTGGGCACCAAATCCAGAGGCAATGTCTCGGGAACGACAGAGACCACCTCTAGGGTCCAAAATTCTGGCGAGGGCTCTCGGGAAGCTGGACACTCTGCTAGGTGCAAGTGCCCCAAAAGGCCAGGTCTGGATCCCAGAGGCCAAGCTGTCAGAGAAATGCCGGTGCTGGTGGTCCCGATCTCCGACCCCATGTGTGGTGCAAAATCGCAAGCGGCAGCTCTTGGGGAATTTTTGACGTGGCGCCGGGCGCCTTCGCCCCGGGTCTGTGCTCAGGGCAGACAAGTTCACCGTGGGCACCAAATCCAGAGGCAATGTCTCGGGACCGACAGAGCCCACCTCTAGGGTCCAAAATTCTGGCGACGGCTCTCAAGGAGCTGGACACTCTGCTAGGTGCAAGTGCCCCAAAAGGCCAGGTCTGGATCCCAGAGGCCAAGCTGTCAGAGAAATGCCGGTGCTGGCGGTCCCGATCACTGACCCCATGTGTGGTACAAAATCGCAAGTGGCAGCTCTTGGGGAATTTTTGACGTGGCGCCGGGCGCCTTCGCCCCGGGTCTGTGCTCAGGGCAGACAAGTTCACCCTGGGCACCAAATCCAGAGGCAATGTCTCGGGACCGACAGAGCCCACCTCTAGGGTCCAAAATTCTGGCGACGGCTCTCGGGAAGCTGGACACTCTGCTAGATGCAAGTGCCCCAAAAGGCCAGGTCTGGATCCCAGAGGCCAAGCTGTCAGAGAAATGCCGGTGCTGGTGGTCCCGATCGTCGACCCCATGTGTGGTGCAAAATCGCAAGCGGCAGCTCTTGGGGAATTTTTGACGTGGCGCCGGGCGCCTTCGCCCCGGGTCTGTGCTCAGGGCAGACAAGTTCACCGTGGGCACCAAATCCAGAGGCAATGTCTCGGGACCGACAGAGCCCACCTCTAGGGTCCAAAATTCTGGCGAGGGCTCTCGGGAAGCTGGACACTCTGCTAGGTGCAAGTGCCCCAAAAGGCCAGGTCTGGATCCCAGAGGCCAAGTTGTCAGAGAAATGCCGGTGCTGGTGGTCCCGATCACCGACCCCATGTGTGGTGCAAAATCGCAAGCGGCAGCTCTTGGGAATTTTTGACGTGGCGCCGGGCGCCTTCGCCCCGGGTCTGTGCTCAGGGCAGACAAGTTCACCGTGGGCACCAAATCCAGAGGCAATGTCTCGGGACCGACAGAGCCCACCTCTAGGGTCCAAAATTCTGGCGAGGGC
>NW_028289491.1:0-17956 GCF_059628265.1 Tinamus guttatus
TGTTCCACCTCCTCTTTTTTTTTTTTACAACCATATTTATACTGAACTGACAAATATCATTCAGGTGCCTTGAACAAAGTAGCTCTTACCTTTTCATGGAGATCATGGACATCTGGCAGCAGGTTTCTCTGTAAACAAAAAAGAAATAAATCTAGCATAATGCTAAATTTGCGATGAAGTACAGTGTGTTACATTACACGAGTTAGTTTATTTATCAATAGTTTGTTTGTGAAAATGCTTGGAAATGGCCAGGCCCACATGGAACAATCATTAAAAGAGTTCTTTTAATAGAAATGTTCCCTTCTCCTTAACCCAGATATGGAAGTTTCGTGGTCAGATTTGAGGTGTCACACATCTTGAAGGTCAGCTGCATCTTCAGTCAGAAGGATATGCTTTATCAACCAAAAATTAGGCTAGTACTGCAGCTCTTGTTTATGTGAATTATCTGAGAGATGTAAAGGCTCTTATGTTCATCCTTAGCTCTTCTGGTTCCTTGTATTTATTTATTTTCCTCCCCTCTGCAGGGGACAGGTCTGGTTGCCTGTGTCAAACAGGTCTCGAGGAGCTCTCGGCTCGCGCTGACCGCTGAGGCCTTGGCAGTATCACGTAGCCCCCAAAACACACGGAGTAGGGACGAGTTTGCAAGGTCATTTTTCAAATCCAGCTGCGTGGCATGAGAGTGCTGCTATTACATTACAGTGTCACAAAACAATAGGGAAAATGCTTTACGTTTCTAAACCGTTCAAGGTACCAGACTGCACTACTTAATGCTAACCACCCGCTGTATTTATTTTGGTTAAAAGAACTTTTAAGCACTAACCCTGACTACTGACCCCTTACATGGACAAATTCCTCAATTAATATTTGAATCCCTTTTTCTTTCCCTGCATTTCAGAGGGAGAAAAGGAAAACCCAAACACAATCGCTCTTTCCTTCCTAGTTAAAGTCAAAATTTGCCCAAATGCAAGTTGTAGGCAGAAGACAAAGTCTGTTTTTCTTGTACAAATAGGTCTGGAAAATCTCTCTCTGGCTCAGGTTTTCTATGGCTTCCTTCCCCACTCTGGCAGTTTGGGTATTTCACTACCTATAGCACTGATAAGGACCTGGTTTGCCTATCGCTTGCTACCTCTGCAGCCCAGCCCAACTGGTCCAGTTATTTGACTGCGAGGTGCGTGCGTGACTTCTGCTCACCTGTTGGGACAAACTGATCTTACTTCATTTGAAAAGATGCCAGCAGGGGCTCTGTTTACAGTCATTCATAACAAGAAGATTTTCAGCATTTTTGCAATGACAAGGTAATTAAAAAATTTAAAAAGATAATTATTGTCTGGAACCACTGTAAACATCCAGGTCAGCTACTTGAAAGAAGGGGTGTAGGAAGGGTGAAATCACGTTCCTCTAGAGTGCTGATGTCTGTCATACTAAGCAATTCCTTCTTCTGTGAGAAAGGGCTCCACAACAGCAGATACAACCCAACACACCATTAAATTTTTGGAGACATGGCCTAATACTACCTTCAGTTACCTCTGAGTTAGCTACAATTCCTAGGCCTGCTTCTTCAAAAAAGAATAAATTCAACTACTCGATTGTTCAAGGGGTTTCACTTGGTTCCACTTGGTCAGGATTTTCCAAACTTGAACAAAATTCTCTTGTTACCTCTAACAACTGGCCCTAAATTTGCTGGCAAGAGGAGGAACAAAAAATACTATTCGAACATCAAGATATTACTGAACCTACATCCAGATACCAGAAGAAAACTGCCCAAATCTTTCAAAAAGGAAAGAAAAAAAAATATTCTTCCAACTCAACATCCATATACGTAGCTCAAACTCCAGGAAACTCAAAGAAAATGGATGTCAATGCCCTGCTGTGCCACTCAGCAGGGAGGCCAAGGGTACAAGGAGGAGCTGATTTACCCCCTCAGGCTCCACAGAAGTTCTCCTAGAGGTGTCCTTCATCTGGGCATGTAGCTTTATCAACCTGGTACCTAAGCCATGTTTCAGACTCATTTGGAAAAATGAGCAAACGCAACAAGAGAGATGCTGCCACTCTTGCTAGTTCAAAGCAAAACAGCACTTAAACAATTCATCGTTCATAACAAGGCAGATCACAAAGAATAAAAGAAAATAAATGTTACATAAATCATGTAATCTCTTTCCCAATGCAGTTCATTAAGAGCTTCAAAAATGAATCAAAATAGCATTGCTGAAAAAAAGAAAGCTGAGATAATTAGATTTGTGCAGCCAACAGTGCCTTGGTGTGCCAGCGTTGCAAGGAGAGCACACCAGCGTCTGAAAGAACCACTAGAAAGAATCCTTTGCCTTTGAAAAACATCTCAGCGAACATGTAGCCCATCCAGAGAGGTCACAAATATTGCTTCACGCTGGCTTTTCTCTTTTTTAATTTTAAAACCAAGGGCACGGTACATTGAGCTGAGCATCCAAGGTAACTAAATGGTGGAACTGAGCATTTTATGTGGCCTGGGAATGCAGAAGAGTTTCATAGGTTTCAGCTTTCACTCATCTGAGAAAAGGAAACACAAGAGGAATCAAACCTGGTGGGACTCACGACTTCCTCCCAGCACTGGAGATTAAGGATCTGCCTGTTCCTTTTTTTCCTTTCTTTCTTTTTTCTTCTTTTTCTTAACAAGACTTTAGAGCCCTAGCAGGTTCTTACCAGTCTGTAACAGCAGTGAGGAGCAGAAGTTCTGACATGCTTGAAGGAGGACTTATTGCATAACAAGTTGTTACATCCTGTACACTATATGATATCTGTATGTCCTAGCACCAGATACCCATGACACCAAAGTTCAAGGAATGGAACCATGCACCAGAGGAGCTTCCCCGCTCCAAGCCAAATATTTAAACTTTTCCTGAACTGAAATCCCCCAAAAACCACTGGGCTAAATCCTAGCCTCACTTAGGACTTTGTCCTCCTAGAATGTATGAAACCTGCAGGAAGAACCCAGGAATTCAGTAATTTCTCGCGTTATATGCAGAATTCCCAGGGACAAAATGCAGCACATGGGCTATGCACACGCGCTGCAGTAAATCTGCAAGTTTGCTTTGCAAGGTTAGGAAAACTCCAACCCTAAATAAACCGGTAAGAGCTACTAGAGATGTAAATGTCACCCAGACTCACAGAACACTACAAAAGGGTAAGGAAATAAACAGCATGCAATGAGAGCAAGAATGCCAAGGCCAAGAGCTGAACGAGTTCGCTTGGCCAGCCAGAAAGCAGGCAGAAAAGGTTATTCAGAGATTAGAACGGGAATCGTGAGTTTTGCTCGGAAAGGGAGACTCTTTCCAAGAGTCACACAGCTTTTCTTTGGGAATAAAGCAGGCAGATAGGCAAATGAAAATGAAATGTGTTAATCATCACGCAGAACAACACTAAACACACTCGAGCAAATGCAAGATATCAAGCCTTTCATTTTCAGTTCAGAAAATGGAATTTCAGAAATAGTATCATGTAATTCAGCTGGCCAACCATTTATGAGCAAAACGACCCACTGAGGGATATAAAGACGCTCATTAATACCTACAGGCCAAACTTCTATTGTTATATTGCAAATACTTAAATACTTAAAAGATGTATGAAGGCAGCAAACGGCTAAATACATTATATACATCACATACAAGACAAACTGTCCATCACTACGCTCTGCATTTAGCAGTGAAACCTATTCCTTTTACCCTATTTTGTCCTTTTCTCGTACACATCTCAAAACACTTCACACAATGAAGCACCTCGCAACACCTCTGCACATTTGTTAGTTTTAGAGACTGAAGCAGAGAGAGGTTTCACAATTTCCTCAAACAAAATACAAGAGTGGAGCCAGGGACACACTAAACTCAATTTTCAGTGCTGGATTTATTCCAGACTTTATTATTTCATTCTGTAAGGAAGATAGATGTTAAAAAAATAATTTACACTGCTTTTGGTTTATTTTTCAGATTTCAGCGGAATGGCCCTTTTTTTATTTGGTATGCAAACGAACACAATGTAACCCTTGAAATAAATCTTAAAAGGCAGCCGTTGAAATTGTGCTTGGAATAAAGAACTCTAACCTGTTATTTGCACGGGCAATGAGTGCAAGTTTCAAAAGAGCAAGTTTCAGCACAACAAACGGCACGGACTGGGTCAGCCCCTTCTGCCCTGTGAGAGATGAGGGTCTGAGTGTCTGACCCAGACCACGTGGGACGGGCAGGACATGCAGGGACGGAGCAGGACAGGAGGGCCCAGGGCTGCAGCCCAGGCCACTGCCCGCTTTCCAGAGGCTGTTCGTGGTTAAAGGAGATTCAAAACCAGGGTGACAGTCGAGAGGAGGCCCAAATTCATGAAGACAGAATTACTGAGTCAGGACGAGAACACTTTTGGAATGGCTTCTAATTCTGATCTTTCTCCTCAATAACTTTGCCAAGCAATAGTGAAGAAAAAACAAACCGCAGGCTGGTTTCTGGGTAACTAAAGCGGTTGTGTCCCAGGCATAAAGTACTAAACAAAACTATCTTTTAATAAAAAACTTGCCTTCAAACGTAAAATTGATACTTTTTTCTGGTTTATGCATAATTTGGCTTGATTACTATAATTGTCAGAAAAATGCTGAAATACAACTCTCCTCTTCTTTAAACAAAGCTGATTTTACATGCTTGGGGTCCACCCACAGGCTCCCTAGCACGCAGGGAGTAACGCAGCGGGTAAAGACTTCGGGCTTCTCCTTCATACTCTAATTGCTGAGATATCTTCTTTGTCTCTTTTATTGGTACTTTCACTGGTGCAAAAATCGAGCCCCAGCGCTGCCCCGGGGTGTTTTTGCCTTCCCCGTGTCACTGAGGATGAACCACCCGTCCAGACGGTGCACGGTCCGTCACAGCCTCCCTCCGCCCTGCAGCGCCGAGGGAGATGTCGGCACCTAAGGGCCCAGAGCCCTTCCCGGCCGAAGCCATGGGAAGCCTGGGAAAACATAAACTGGCTCTTCTGGTGTTTTTACCTATCCAGTCTGGAATTTACTTCATGTGGACGCTGATTCTGGACAGCAACAACTCAGAAAGAGAGGAAACAGAGAAGTTAGAAATGGGGAAAAACAAGGAAAAAGCAAAGGAGAGGGATAAAATGATAAAGAAAAGCTGAGATTCCAACTCAAATCAAAGAGGGCACTTGACAACGTTCAGCTGAAGCAGCACTGAGGAATAACACGCTGAGAAGCCAGCACAGCCCTGGCCTGCGCTTCCTTACGGCCTTGTGAGCCACTGCGTGGTGCAGGGAGATGTCACCCACAGGAGCACAGCTACACAGACTGCTGCAAACAGATTTTAAAACAGGGAATACATACAATTACTGTGAATTTCCGGTGTTGCTGATAGTCCTTCACAATACGATAAAAATCCTTTGAGCCCCTGTCTATAAAGACTGGCCTATATTTAAACACAGAGATCTATTTAAACACCCAGGTCCAATCCGGAATCTTGCATCAGATGTTTGGCACTTGTTCTTTCGTTCCCTCCAGCATCTTCAGAAATATTCCTGTTTCTGCCACTCAAAGAGCAAATATATCATCTCTCTGAACTTAAACAGCAATAGAAACACCATTAAAGAGCCAGCAAACCCCTGCTCGGCAGACCAACGTTTAGGTGATACGCCACATTTGGCATTTCTACCGTTATATATTATAACTACTTTACTCTGAATACTATACACATACTGTAATTTATTAGGATCACTTCTAGGGAGTCATTTGTTCTAATTTGCTTGAGATATATAATACCTATAATACCTATTAGTTACAGATCACATTTTTCTTTTTCTGGCCCTCCAATGGTTGTTTTATGAAGCTTGAGAAAAAAAAAAAAAAAGTCCAGTCCCAGAAACTGGCAGAATTTACAGCGCATTAAGACTCCACATCCAATCTCTTTATCAGCAGTTTGTATGTAACACACAAGAGATAAACTGTAATGTAACTTTCACTCACGAAGCACACACATATGTCATCAAAAGCAAAAAACTAGTGTGAATAAATGGTTGAGATTTTCCTTAAGTGGAATCTAGTGGAGACTTTTCTGCTGGTTCTGCAGTTTGCAGCACACACAGCTCAACTGCTGGGACGATTTTCCACCCAGCACTTCTAATGATAACACAGGAGCTTTCACAGTTTATCTGCATGGTGAGATCCTTGTTGCTAATTAGGGAGTCTCATATACTCTGCTCTCTCCTGGAGTTTTAACTTTTTTCTTCTATTTTGTCTTCTATACTGAATATCTATTTCTGAACATATATGGGTTATGCATCTCCACGTAGCTTTTTTTCTCCCCCCATTAGAAAGCAAAGACTTTGTGGCACATTGCACAGCGTCTTTGGACCAAAAAAAAAGAACAGCATCTTCACTCGCTGCTCCCAAACATTCCCAAACAACACTAAGCCTACTGCTTCCAATGGCCATGTCACATGTGAAGACCTTTCTAGGAATAACCAAGCCTAACGTTCTGTCAGGGCTCCAGTCCTAGATCCAGTACTAAAGATCCTGCTTCTCATATGTGGGGGACAAAGCTCATCAATGAGATACTGTCACTGGAGCTGAATTGTGTGCCTTACGTAACCCTTCCTCAGTGCTTGAAATGGATGTGCATGTCAAACAGAGGCAAGTTTTAAGAGCAGCTTTCTCTTTCCCATGCACATTAGCGAGTCTTCTGAGGTTACCTGGCTAATGGAATCCTGTCCTGGCGATTCCCCAGGCCGGGCTGCGCGGTGCCCTGCCACGGCAGCCCGCAGCGCAAGCGCAGCCTGCGGGACGGCACGGTTAATGCAGAGACCCTCCCCGCCGCCGCCGCAGCTCTCCGTGAGAAGCACTTCCACGCAGAACAATGTTGCTAATTCCTATTTAAGAATTCCTATTTAAGCTTGAAATATTTAAGCACTGCTCCTTGCAGAGGGCCGCTCAGAGAGCGGGCTGCTCGCAGCAGGAGGACGGAGGGACTGCGTTTGTGCGAGAGCATCGCGGCAGAGCCAGGGCCGCTCTGCAGGAGCCTGCAAAAACACGGCGGGTTGGCCTGGTTGCTGACATGCTTAGGGTACCAGGTTAGTTTAATAAGAAGCTTTGGGGAAAAAATAACCAAAAATAGCGCAGAGACAGCCCCTTTTTCTGCAGACCAGGAGGATTTTTTTAAGGGCTGGTGTCAGAGCAAACATGCAAGTTAGATCTATTTGGCTTTCCAGAATGTGTTGATCAAATTTAATGTCACACAGGCTTTCTTTTAAGCTGTTTATTAATTGAAAGTCTCTTCTCCTTTCTGCTTTGTTCCTCCTGCCAAAGTGATGTGCCCAGACTGTACCTGTGTGATCACGATGCTCCAATTGCCACCAACGCCTGCAAGGAAGGTGCCACCAGTGCCACGATCCAGGTGAACCAGCCAGCTAAGAGCCACCTGGTCCAACACAGAGAAGCTTCTTACAGACACCCAAAGACACAGGCCTGCACCTGAAAGGGCACATCAAAAAACCCAGCAAGATGGCAGGTGAATAGCTAATCCTTTAACGATGACAGCTTTTGAAAACATCCTTAAAGCTGACAGTTGAGAAAACAACAATTTTAGTTAAAAGTTTTATTAATAAGAGGCATTCATCCTGCTGGAGTTCAGCTGTTATGACAGTGCTTTGATCCTCTCACACAGAAAAAATGCTCTTACAGAGCTTGACCTGAGGCCCAAAGATTCCCATTTCCTTCCTCTGCCTTACGACTAAGCCTTTTATAAACTTTTATAACATACGTAAGTCACATGAAAAGACCCAGGGAAGTTGTCTACTTTAAATCTTTCTTAATTTCATCCATTGCCATTGAACTGTCAGAGTGCTACAAGCTTTTTCAGGAAAAAAAAAAAAAGACATGCATAGGGGCTTACTACACTATGTTAAAAGAAAATGCTTATGCACGACAAGAGCTTTGCTAACACCTGTCTACAGCACACACAAACGTGAAGGTATCACCTACTCCAGTTTCATTCTAAAGCTACACGGACTCAAATGGCTTAACTGGATCCCTACAATACCTTTAATCTTGCCTACCTTCCTCTCAAGGAACAAGGTCATGGTCTACTAGAGGTCTCAAGGATGTTGCAGAGGACTCTGAAGGGTGCCCATGGTGGCACAGGCATCTGAGAAGCCTCCAGGAGATGACGTCTATGAGACAGGAGTTTGCAGGACAGGGGCCTCCTATCCCCTTCATGAGCCCCATTTATCCTGTTGCCCTCTAAACGGCACCCCGCTACCTCAGATATTGGCACACAAACACACACGAGCACGGGCACACACGGCATTGCCAAGTACTCCAATGATTCATGCACTACTCACTATTGCATGTATTCTAGAACCCAAATCCTAGCTGTATAAAATAGGTCAGCAAGATGATATATTGAGAATCAGATCCAAAGACTGCAGAAGTTAACTGGAAGTTCAGTGAATTCAACTACACAGGTTTGTCTCGCTGTACTATAGATTCATTTTCTTGACGTGAATCTTGTAGATGTTACTGTAGCCTACCTGGAAAGAGGCATCTTCATCTCTCTTCGTCTTTTCTATCTGTATTTGATGCACATATTTCAACTAACTGTAGACATAAACTGTACTTTGCAAAGACGATGATCAAAGCATTCCAGCTCCGGTCTATCAAAGGAAAATGCAGATGGGTTCAACACTCAGCCTGTACAAAAATCCATTTCTAAAATACTGTCTTCTCAAGATACCTGTGGGCTGTAACCCCTAGGCAATAAGAGACCAGTTCACTGCTTGACCTTACACAAGTCACCTTCTCCACATCCCGCTGCCTTCATATGCAATAAAAGCAGCTTAAGGAAACCGAACCCTGTAGGCACTTTGGGGCTTACAAATCCAACCCTAAACTAGTCACACACCACATACCACTTGATTTTACCAAGACTGTGCTTTTCTGCCCTGCAAAAAGTGAGCATCTCCTTTACTGCTGCACTTCTACCCCCTGCAGAGTTTCACTAGCGCATGCAGATCTTGTGCTCTTAGATATACCTCGAGCCCAGCTTCAAGGCTGGCTTTTTAAGCAGTTCTACAGCATTTCCTTCTTACTACTTTACACTAATGCTTTTATCATCACATGCTCATCAACAGGAAAATACTTCCTGTTCTTGAGCGTGTTAATGTACAGAAAGTACAGAATTTATAAAACTATTTTTTTTAATTATGTACTTGGAGAACTGCTTAGGCACATGAAAATTAAATAGATCTAATGAAGTGGAATGGAGTGCTAAGTTTTAATTAAACAAATTAGAAAATTGGCAAAAAAAGATATTAAGTGATCTTCTGAAATGGAAATGGCATACTTAGCTCACACTAACGCTGCAGCTGGAGGGGTAAAATACTCCCAAATGTGATTTGGTAAATTCTGCACCACAAGTCAACCTCACGACATGCAGTTTCTGTGCTCGCTCGTTGGTGGGTAGGCACCTCACCCTTTCTTTTAGTTAAGGTCCTAGGAAAGATGCTTCCTATATGCACCATGTTCTACAAACCTTGAGTTGCTAGTGAATATTCTGATTGAGAGAACAACTTCTGAGCATCTCCTGAGCATCTGATTGAAGGATCTTGCTGCCCCAGACACCAAGAAGCATCACGACAACCACCTCCCGGGCCCCCGCACGGCTCCCAGGCGTTGAACTCGCCTCACGCTCCCTCCTCCAAGCCAAATCCCAGCACACGGTACCCAGAACACGCTCTCGAGGTCTGACTGGGCCATTATTTCTTCCCTGCCCCAACCAATAGCAAAACTAGTTCTTAAAAAGACAGAAAGAGCTTGCCATAAAACCTAGGGCCTCAGAAGCCTCCAGGAAGACTTAAAATAAGCATTTGTCTCTCTTCATAACGATCTGAGCTGGGAAGTGACAGAAAGGTCACATCGCAAAGGGAGAGCGTCCCCAGGCAAGGGGAAGCCTTTATTGCTTTAACCAGCCTCCCCCGGGCAAGTTCCCAGCCAGAACAGACTCGTCAAGCCCCGTGCAAGGGAAGCAGGTAAATGATCGCCTCGCATGGGCGCAGATTGGCATCAACCATTTTATTTTCCTCCATTAAAAAAATCCAGCGCAGCTAATTCTTTAATCCAATACTTCTAGTGTGCTCAGCTGCATGGCATGGTAATTAACAATAATCCTAATAATCTGAACTTGCAAAATAAGTTATTACTGAATAACCAGAATTAAAGTTCTATATCATCCTCTTGTATCTGCAAGCAATGCTTGCACATACAAGTGTTGTATTTAACAGATAAAATTGACTGGAGCAGGGGTAGATACAATGCAGAATATATCGTGCAGAAGTAGGAAAGATTTTTGGGCACAATATACAAGGCAAATGTATGGCATTTCTAAAAGACCCGTCATTTAGTACCACCTTCTTCCAGCTAGTTGCAATAGTCTGGAGCTCCTGCATTCGATGAAGTCACCTGCAGCTGCTGTTTTTCCCCCTAGCCCTACGAGGAATGCAGACTCCCTCTCTGTTTTCTATCATCATCTCCGCAGAGCACGCTCTGCCGTGGCGTTTTTTGGCTATTACAGTAGCATTACCCACTCTAGCACAGCCTCTCCCTAATCGTGCCACGACACAGAATTGTGAGGGGAATAATGCTCAGTGCTCCCTCCCTGTAGATCCTGGGTCTAGGACATGCAGCGCTGAGTTAGAGCAGTGCCTGCGGTGTGCACAGTCCTTCCACCCAAAAAAATACACCCCCAAAATACACCTTCTTTCCTAAACCAGCCTAGTGCTCTTGCTTCTGTTGAGATGAGAGCAGAACAGGTACAGAACCATTAGCATCAAGATCTATAAAGACTTAGAGAGTTATAAATACCCAACCCAGCTCTCCCCTGGAATTAAAAACAACAATGCCCCCTATTTTCAACACTAGTGCCTGGCAAGAAGCTAGGGTATAGGAGAAAAACACTCAGGGAGCATCTCTGTGCTACACTGGACATCCCAGATGTGCTGTCGCTGCTCTTTGGGAATTGTGGTACCACAGGGGACAGCAGCCTTTCCTTCCCACTTTGCTACCTATGAACCCTCAAATCAGACAGTATCCACTGAAAGGACCTCCCTGTCATAGGTAACAGTGAGAGGGATTCTGCAAGAAAAGAGGGGAGGAGAAAGCCTGAATTCATCAGCAATTTGTAGGATTAATCAAAGGAAAGATGCTAAAGCCAAAGTTAGAGTGTTAGGAAAAGGTAAGAGAAAATGTTGGAGACAAATAACACTAATAATTGGGAAATACCAAGGAAGACAAACAGACCTAGGACAAAATCTGCTAATACTGGCTTCTTTCCCTCATGGAACAGCTCAGGAAAAACACACACCCAACCTGAGACCAAGGCAGCAGTACGTTCACCTGCCAGCCCTGGAAGGCTCCAGTGGTCTAAGGTGATCTGACTAGAAAGGAAAAATGTGCATCAGAAACGGCAGATACCGTCTCTTCCTACTGGCCTTCAAATTTTGGTCCTTTCAGTTTGGGGTTTCTGCTTCGCTTCTTTCCCAGAGCAACATCGACCATCCATCCCCCTCCAGCACGGACACGGAAGAGCCTCCCACCGGCCTCCAAGCAGCAAGACTCGAGGAGCAAAGCCCTAACGCGGGAACATCCCGGGGCTCGCGAGGACAGCAGAGGACGTGACCCGGCTGCGTGCGGCGCCTGGCCCGTTCCGGAGGCTCTGAGGAGATTTCCATCTCAGAAACATCAAACTGAAAACGGCTCCGAAGCTCTGCGCTTGCAGAGCCTCCGACCAGCTCCGCTTTTGAAGGCACTAACCTGAGCGCTCACAACACTCAGGTGCAGCACACGTTTATAATGTGTTTTTATTTAAAGAGAAGAAATAGCCTACAGTGCACCAGGCGCGAGGTGATATAGATCCCGTCTGTGCTGAACGAACTGCTGCGGCAGACATTAAAAAGGAAAGGTGAGCTTTAAGAACACGGCTTTAGAGAAAACACTCCACCAGCTAAACCTATTTCATCCCCACTTATATCTTATTTTTAAGAACGGAAGACAGAATGAATTAAATTGAAAGCCGTGTATTAAATCTTTAGAATTTCCACAGAAGTTTATTGAACAAAACTCCTAGGAAGCTGCTTGCTTTTTTATCCGCAGAAACCTATTTATAGGAGCTGAATTCTAATAAACACAGATTGCAGTGCAAAGAAAAAAAGGTCAGCAGTGTATGCTCAAAGCTTTATTGATGTCTTGTCAATCAATCTTTTATTTTGTTGTTTAATTTTTTTTAAAAAAGAAAAAAAATGCATGTAAGCACTTTTCTCCTAATAGTGGATTTATTGAGCATTTCAACAAATCAGATCATAGATACAATAAGCAATGATGGCCGATTATCAACTTTGTGTTTTCGGGTCAGCTTGTAAATTGACCTCGTGTTCGCTTCTCTTCTTTCCGGGGAATAGCTAAGGCCTTTTCAAATATAATAATTTTCAATATATATTTTTTTTCCTCCCCACGTCTGCAGCACTCTGGAAGAGCTGCCTTACCAGGGAAGAAAACAACTCTCCTGTACAAATATATGCAGTCACACATCACGTCTCCTGGTAAACTAGTTAAAATAATAAAGCTGACCGGCTCAAACCTAAGGGCTCCAAAAATTAGTGGATGGCCTTTAAACCAGGGTGTTTTTCTCCTAGAGCTGTTGTGAGCTCCCATCAGCTGCACCAAGCTGAGCCCCCCATGTGCATATAATAAATTTTAGGTCCTTCCTTCTTTGCATCACTCCGCTGTATCAGCCAGCCTGACAAGCCAACACTATTTTTAAAGGACTGATGAAGTTCTGAATAGACTCAATGAAGGTTGGCTTTAAATAGTAAACATATGCCAAGAGCAGTGCGTATTACCGAGTTTTTGCTTTATTCATACAAGATACGCCTGGCTAATGTAAGCTAATGGGAGTTGGCTGGATAATATATTTGGAGGGGTCAAAGCAAACCCACTGCAATCTGTCCTACAAACAATTTGTGAACAGCTTTTAGCTGCCATAAATTTGTTTGTAATTTACGGATCTTATGTTACTAATAATATAATTAAGTTAGTCTAAAATTATTTCTGAGATGAATTGTTTTGTACTCCATTTTTACATTCCATCATTAAAGGTGTCTGGTTAGTTGCTGAATATATGTCCAGCTGCCTGACTGGATAGCAGATGATCATTGCTTTTTAAACAGAGTGAAGGAGAACAATAAATACTGTGAACACACTTTTCATTCCCATCTATATTAAACTTGCACGAGATTTTGATGGATACCAGTAGTCACGTGAAAATTCACAACAGATAATGAAACCCTACAATGAGCAATAAGTAAAATTTGAGTCCTCTTTTTACATACACCCCACCCAGGAATCTGGTTCGTATTATTTGGACAGCTCTGATTCTGTCTCTCATCATGGAACAAAAAGCTCTGTCTGGGCAGGGGTCCCTCTGGGACAGATGTTGATGTTGTTCTTTTTTAGATAGCTCAGCTGATTAAAAATAAACATTTTAACAGTATGTTTAGAACATTTTCAATTTTTTCCCCAAAAACCTGGCCCTAGCACGATGTCAGCACACCTGAGTGTGGCAGGTGAATGCCTCCCCCCTACCAAACACCCAGCTAATGGGTTCCCCTAGAGAAGCCCTGGTCCTCTGTGCCCACCAGGCTTATACTATTTGGGAGAAAATAACACTGCTGGAAGGAAAATATATGTTTAAAATATTCATTAAGGGTTTGGAACAGAAAGGCTTTCATTTTGTTAAGCAACTCAATCAGGCAGCTATCTGCACTGGAAAACAGCCCGCTCCTCTGGAGCTATGGGTTGTCATGACAGAAAATTTAAACTCAGACAAACTCCAATCCTGCCCTGCTCCCAGGGTGGGATGACATCTATTTTATGAATTGATTTAGAAGCCACAAGTTGTTTTCTTCTTGCCAGGTCTCTGCTACGGGGTCTTTTGTTTCACAAAGCATAAAACAAGAATGTCTTTATATATTTAGAAAGCACACAGATTTAAGTTTTCCCTTTTGAGAAGTAAATCAAGAATGATCTCAAATGAAAAGAACAGCTCTAAGAACAACAGCGGATCCCACAGAGTCATTTATGCTGGGACCTTGACCCCACAGAAGCCAATGGCAAAAATCCAAGTGACACTGGGAGTAGGAGCCCCATTCATTTTGTTTTTTTTGAAGCTATCATGTACTTCAGTGGCAGAGAGCTATTAAGAATGATCAAATCACAGCGCTCTGCCCTGCTGCATTTAGTTCAACAATATATAAGAAATGTTCAAGGTTTTACTTGTTTGGGAAATTGGAGAGGAGATTTTCCTTCCTTTCACTCGCGCACAACCACACACAGAGCCGGGTGGGAAGGGGCCTCTGGAGGCCCCTTGTCCAAACCCTCCTGCATGGGCACAGCCTGTCCAGGGCCTCCAGGCATCTCCGAGGACGGAGGCAACCTGTTTTGCTGCCTCATCACTGCTACAGGAAAAAGCTTTTTCTTCCCTAACTAAACACCCAGAATTCTTGCAGGCTTTAATAGGCTTCCAGGCAGAAGTGGTGCTGTGCAACAGAAACCGCACGGATGCAAAGAGATTCCTCACCTATGATAAAATATTTACTTGCCTCTGCCAACACAGCCATTACTATATTTATCCTACCAGCATCCCTTTGAGGTAGGGAATACTAATACACACATGGAAAACAGGAGGATGCAGTGACCTATCTAACATCACATGGGAAGAACATGGAAGAGCAGCGAAAGTCTGAGCACGAGGCTAAATGGTTGATAGCAGATGTGTGAGGTATCAAGTGAAAGACTTTAATTATTACAGGGAAAACTCACAATGCTGTGGAATTTGCAGGGCAGGAGCTTCCTCGGCTCAGTCTGCTGTCCAGGATGGCATTTCACATAGGTGTCAGGACAGCAGTGAAATAGATAAATAATAATTAAACTCAAAATAAGGTAAAAGACCTTATTTTCAGTTTCATTCTGTTCAAGAGCTACTTTTTCCTTCTTTGCTGTCAACTAGTTTAGATACTTTCCTGAGTGGCTCCAACCACTGCATCAGAGCCAGAACCCAAAACCTCTCAGCTTTTATTTTGCTGTGCTAGAACTCATGAAATCCTTTTGTTTCCTCTCATACAATAGGCTTGCCATAGCCTTCATAACCCTCAGGACTCTTCTCCACATCTGTTCCGGTTTTGCCAAGCATTCCTGTCCATGGATGACCACCACCACGCTGCACTCTCAGCTAGTACCAATTACTGCAACAGCAACAGCATTTCCTCTACAAATACCCCTCCTAAGGCAGCTTATGGTTGCCTTTTTCACTGCTGCACCATTCCTTAAAATAATTCTCATCATCATTCGCAACGCAAAGTATAGAATCACTATACCAAAATATGGTTGGCTTTCTAGGAATTTCTTCCTTGTGAGTACATTTCACAGACTGAGAAGTCACTAGAAGCAGATGGAGATAAAAGAGGAAAGATGATACAAAGATGACACAGAAAGGGAACACGAGGGGGTGTTAAGTATGAGTGGAACAGAGAGGAGATCCCAGACATAGAGACTTCTCGGATGCAATGGCAGGAGGATGCGGGTATTTCCACAATCAGGGGTTCTCAAAACACATCTACCCAGAGGGGAGTTTTCCCGGCTCTCCTGATGTCCAGAGCAAAGGGCCCAGGGGTAATTTTGGCTTTGTTTTTTACAGACATCTTGGTCCAAGAAACAGCAGATACAAAGCAGAAACTTCATTACTGATGTTCATTTGCACAGCTCGGGCTGAACAAACCATGTTCTTTACTCTGAGCCTTCATAAAGCTCCAGAGACCTTCACATACCCCCCACAATTATGTTAGTGGAGTAATGATCCAAGGGGGGACACCATTTTTCTACTCCAATTGATTAAAATATCCTAAAAAATGATATAGCATGCTCCAATTTACGTAAAAAGCACCTTTTCCTACAGCTATCGCTCTGTCATGCAGTTGATAATAATCCAGAATGTAAATTCTTAGGAATGTCAATTTTTAAAAGCTTTCTAAATACGTACAACAGACTTTCCGGCAATATAAAAATTTCAAATTAATATCATCTCAGATTCTTTCCTTTAAATGTGAAATAAATGTTTTACATTTTCACAATATTAAAATATCAGATATATTTTATGCTGTGTGTACAGATATTAAATATACACCACCAAAAGCAAAATTATAGATTCAAAACATTCTTGAATGGAAATTAGAAAGCTGACAATTCATTTTGACCTTTTCATCTAGGAGTTTCAGCAGTACTGGCACGTTTCTGTGAAACGTTTTTATTTCAGCATAACTTTTTCTAAAGAAACTTGTATTGATTTTATTATATATATATATATATATATATATATATATATATATAAAATCTCTAAGGAGCATCAACTGGCATTTTCATAGGGAAAACTTAGAAAACCTTAGTCAGTCAAAACCCCATTGATTGCATCCTCTGATGTTAAAAATTATTCATTGCTACCATATTCCCAAAAAGGAAGATAACACTGAAGGCACGAACAAATATGTAGAGATTAATGGTATATCTTTTTAAGCAATTTCCTTACACTGAATATTTTCTGAAGAGTCCCCCCAGGATGAACGGAACGCCATCCCACCCCACTACCTTAAACAAGAACTTCAGCCCCTGGTTATATGGCTGGCAGGTCAAGGAGACGCGAGGCCGTGTCAGTGCCAGCAATTCCCGATGACTTCTTTTCCCACAGCGTTACCAGGGCCCAGGGAACCATAAAGTGACTCTATCTATTGATCCCGAGCCCAGCGGCAGCCTCCTGCTACCCCAGAGCAACGCCGCCGAGATAGCGCGTGGTTATGATGGGCAGTAATCATTACCAGGCTCCTTATCGCCAAGGGTCACTGCCAGCGGCGAGCAGGGAGCACGGGGACGGGTTGCTGGGAACGGGGGAATGCGCTCGTGCCGGTGCCGGGACACGCGTCAGCGGCCAGGAGAGCCTTCCCGTGCACCCCGTCAGCTGCAGACTGCCTGTGACGGACACACAGGCTCCTCGAGGACTCCCCGAACGCCAGGTATTACCGTTACACCCTGTGACCTTCCTATACACGCCTATATCCGTCTGAATGTAGATTCTACGCTTTCTGCAACTTCCCACTGTTCTCCTTGAAAAACCACTAAACCACAACCCATGATGGATTAAAAAAATAATAAAATGAAAGAGCTGTAATTTAATAATTTAATTTTAGCCTTTTTTCTTCTTTTCAAGATTTTTTTTTTTTGGGAAAAAAAAATACAATTCCCACAGAGCC
This sequence comes from Tinamus guttatus, assembly GCF_059628265.1. Taxonomy (NCBI): domain Eukaryota; kingdom Metazoa; phylum Chordata; class Aves; order Tinamiformes; family Tinamidae; genus Tinamus; species Tinamus guttatus. The sequence continues at coordinate 17,350 of NW_028289491.1, forward strand.
TCTCTAGGGATACTCTTTTTAGCTCTTATTGCCTCCCTCCCTCCCAACTCTTTTTCTATTCTAATATGCTCTTGTTTCTTTCCAAAAGCTCATGGCCATGAGCTTCCTAGGCTTTGCACTTGATGAACAACCCCCAGAAAAAAGCCCAGGTGAATCAGTCTGTTTCTCCTCAACTTCCAATTTCACATTGTTTTGCCTGATGTTTGTTTCTTTTCTAAAAACAAACCTTTAAAGAACAAGCCTTTTTAAACTATTACAGTGGAATCAAAGAACCCAAAATAAAGTAAATAGGTAAACTCATTAGCAATACAGAATTCTAAATCTGTGATTTCTTTGCAGCACATGCATAATATATATGATAACAACAGACCTCACTATTCACCCTGCTTTTTTTCCCCTCAAAATGCATACTAATTATTGGAGCAAAATTGACTTGGCTTGTGCATACCTTAAGGTTAACCATGCAGGTAGTAACGAATGGAGAATCAGTTCTGCACCCAAGAATGACATAGATATTTAAAATAACGAGCAGAATGCCGATTGTGAAGTCTGGGAAATAAATTCCAATTTAAGATTAATTAATTCAAAAGATACTAAGCTGCTTTCC
>NW_028289492.1:0-53819 GCF_059628265.1 Tinamus guttatus
TAGCATGCCCTAGAACTCCCCTAGGACCCCCTATAGCCCCCATAGGACCCCCAAGAGCTCCCCTAGGACCCCCAAGAGCTTCCCTAGGACCCCCTATAACCCCCATAGGACCCCCGAGAGCTCTCATACAACCCCCTAAAGCCCCCATAGGACCCCCTAAAGCTCCTATAGACCCCCTAAACCTCCTATAGGACCCTCTATAGTCCCCATAAGATGCCCTAGAGCTCCCATAGGGTCTCCTATAACCACCATAGGACCCCCTATAGCCCCCATAGGACCCCCTAGAGCTCCCATAGGACCCCCTATGGCCCCCGTAGGAACCCCTAGAGCTCTTATAGCCCCCCTAGAGCTCCTATAGGACCCCCAATACACCCCATAGGATGCCCTAGAGCTCCCATAGGGCACACTATAACCACCATAGGACTCCCTATAGCCCCTCTAGGACCCCCAGAGTTCCCCTAGGACCCCCTAGAGCCCCCATAGGGCCCCCTAGAGCCCCCATAGGGCCCCCGATAACCACCATAGGACCCTCCATAGCCCCCATAGGACCCCCTAGAACTCCCATAGTACCCCCTATAGCTCCCATAGGAACTCCTAGAGCTCCTATTGCCCCCCTAGAGCTCCTATAGGATCCCCTATATTCCCCATAGAATGCCCTAGAGCTCCCATAGGGCCCCCCCTAACCATCATAGGACCCCTTATTGCCCCCATAGGGCCCCCTATAACCACCATAGGACCCCCTATAGCCCCCATAGGACCCCCTAGAGCTCCCATAGGATCCCCTTGAGTTCCCATAGGACCCTCTATAACCCTCATAGGGCTCCCTAGAGCTCCCATAGGACCCCCTATAGCCCCAATAGAAACCCCTAGAGCTTTTATAGGGTTCTCTATAGTCCCCATAGGATGCCCCAGAGCTCCCCTAGGACCCCATATAGCCCCCATAGGGCCCCATAGAGCTCCCATAGCATGCCCTAGAACTCCCCTGGGACCCCCCCCTATAGCCCCCATGAGGACCCCAAGAGCTCCCCTAGGACCCCCAAGAGCTCCCCTAGGACGCCCTATAACCACAACAGGGACCCCGTACAGGCCCCATAGGACCTCCTAGAGCTCCTATAGGACTCCCTATAGGCCCCATAGGATGCCCTATAGCCCCCATAGGGCCCCCTAGAGCTCCCCTAGGACCCACAGAGCTCCCCTAGGGACCCCCTATAGCTCCATAGGGCTCCCTAGAGCTCCCCTAGGACCCTCTAGAGCCCCCATAAGACCCCCTAGAGCTCCACTAGGACCCCACAGAGCTCCCCTAGGACCCCCTATAGCCCCCATAGGACCCCCTAGAGCTCCTATAGCCCCCCTAGACCTCCTATAGGACCCTCTATAGTGCCCATAGGATGCCCTAGAGCTCCCATAGGGTCCCCTATAACCTCCATAGGACCCCCTATAGCCCCCATAGGGCCCCCTAGAGTTCCCCTAGGACCCCCAGAGCTCCCCTAGAACCCCTATAGCCCCCATAGGGCCCCCTAGAGTTCCCCTAGGATCCCCTAGAGCTCCCTAGGACCCCACAATAGCCCCATAGGACCCCCTAGAACTCCCAGAGGATGCCCTATAACCCTCATAGGGGCCCCCTAGAGCTCCCCTAGGACCCCCTAGAGCTCCATAGGGCCCCCAAGAGCTTCCCTAGGACCCCCTATAACCCCCATAGGACCCCCGAGAGCTCTCATACAACCCCCTAAAGCCCCCATAGGACCCCCTAAAGCTCCTATAGACCCCCTAAACCTCCTATAGGACCCTCTATAGTCCCCATAAGATGCCCTAGAGCTCCCATAGGGTCTCCTATAACCACCATAGGACCCCCTATAGCCCCCATAGGACCCCCTAGAGCTCCCATAGGCCCCCTATGGCCCCGTAGGAACCCCTAGAGCTCTTATAGCCCCCCCTAGAGCTCCTATAGGACCCCCAATACACCCCATAGGATGCCCTAGAGCTCCCATAGGGCACACTATAACCACCATAGGACTCCCTATAGCCCCTCTAGGACCCCCAGAGTTCCCTAGGACCCCCTAGAGCCCCCCATAGGGCCCCCTAGAGCCCCCATAGGGCCCCGATAACCACCATAGGACCCTCCATAGCCCCCATAGGACCCCCTAGAACTCCCCATAGTACCCCCTATAGCTCCCATAGGAACTCCTAGAGCTCCTATTGCCCCCTAGAGCTCCTATAGGATCCCCTATATTCCCCATAGAATGCCCTAGAGCTCCCATAGGGCCCCCCCTAACCATCATAGGACCCCTTATTGCCCCCATAGGGCCCCCTATAACCACCATAGGACCCCCTATAGCCCCATAGGACCCCCTAGAGCTCCCATAGGATCCCCTAGAGGTTCCCATAGGACCCTCTATAACCCTCATAGGGCTCCCTAGAGCTCCCATAGGACCCCCTATAGCCCCAATAGAAACCCCTAGAGCTTTTATAGGGTTCTCTATAGTCCCCATAGGATGCCCCAGAGCTCCCTAGGACCCCATATAGCCCCATAGGGCCCCATAGAGCTCCCATAGGATCCCCTAGAGCTCCCATAGACCCCCTATAGCCCCAATAGAAACCCCTAGAGCTTTTATAGGGTTCTCTATAGTCCCCATAGGATGCCCTAGAACTCCCCTAGGACCCCCTATAGCCCCCATAGGACCCCCAAGAGCTCCCCTAGGACCCCCAAGAGCTCCCCTAGGACGCCCTATAACCACAACAGGACCCCGTACAGGCCCCATAGGACCTCCTAGAGCTCCTATAGGACTCCCTATAGGCCCCATAGGATGCCCTATAGCCCCCATAGGGCCCCCTAGAGCTCCCCTAGGACCCACAGAGCTCCCCTAGGACCCCCTATAGCTCATAGGGCTCCCTAGAGCTCCCCTAGGACCCTCTAGAGCCCCCATAAGGACCCCCTAGAGCTCCACTAGGACCCCCAGAGCTCCCCTAGGACACCCTATAGCCCCATAGGACCCCCCTAGAGCTCCTATAGCCCCCCTAGACCTCCTATAGGACCCTCTATAGTGCCCATAGGATGCCCTAGAGCTCCCATAGGGTCCCCTATAACCTCCATAGGACCCCCTATAGCCCCCATAGGGCCCCCTAGAGTTCCCCTAGGACCCCCAGAGCTCCCCTAGAACCCCTATAGCCCCCATAGGGCCCCCTAAGAGTTCCCCTAGGATCCCCTAGAGCTCCCCCTAGGACCCACCAATAGCCCCCATAGGACCCCCTAGAACTCCCAGAGGATGCCCTATAACCCCTCCATAGGGCCCCTAGAACTCCCATAGGGCTCCCTTTAACCATCATAGGTCCCCTTATTGCCCTCATAGGCCCCTAGAGCTCCCCTAGGACCCCTAGAGCTCCCATAGGGCCCCCAAGAGCTTCCCTAGGACCCCCTATAACCCCCATAGGACCCCCGAGAGCTCTCATACAACCCCCTAAAGCCCCATAGGACCCCCTAAAGCTCCTATAGACCCCCCTAAACCTCCTATAGGACCCTCTATAGTCCCCATAAGATGCCCTAGAGCTCCCATAGGGTCTCCTATAACCACCATAGGACCCCCTATAGCCCCCATAGGACCCCCTAGAGCTCCATAGGACCCCCTAGAGCTCCCATAGGACCCCCTATGGCCCCCCGTAGGAACCCCTAGAGCTCTCTATAGCCCCCCTAGAGCTCCTATAGGACCCCCAATACACCCCATAGATGCCCTAGAGCTCCAATAGGGCACACTATAACCACCATAGACTCCCTATAGCCCCTCTAGGACCCCCAGAGTTCCCTAGGGACCCCCTATAGCCCCCATAGGGCCCCCTAGAGCCCCCATAGGGCCCCCGATAACCACCATAGGACCCTCCATAGCCCCCATAGGACCCCCTAGAACTCCCATAGTACCCCTATAGCTCCCATAGGAACTCCTAGAGCTCCTATTGCCCCCTAGAGCTCCTATAGGATCCCCTATATTCCCCATAGAATGCCCTAGAGCTCCCATAGGGCCCCCCCTAACCATCATAGGACCCCTTATTGCCCCCATAGGGCCCCCTATAGCCCCCATAGGACCCCCTAGAGCTCCCATAGGATCCCCTAGAGTTCCCATAGGACCCTCTATAACCCTCATAGGGCTCCCTAGAGCTCCCATAGGACCCCCTATAGCCCCAATAGAAACCCCTAGAGCTTTTATAGGGTTCTCTATAGTCCCCATAGGATGCCCCAGAGCTCCCCTAGGACCCCATATAGCCCCCATAGGGCCCCATAGAGCTCCCATAGGATCCCCTAGAGCTCCCATAGGACCCCCTATAGCCCCAATAGAAACCCCTAGAGCTTTTATAGGGTTCTCTATAGTCCCCATAGGATGCCCTAGAACTCCCCTAGGACCCCCTATAGCCCCCATAGGACCCCCAAGAGCTCCCCTAGGACCCCAAGAGCTCCCTAGGACGCCCTATAACCACAACAGGACCCCGTACAGGCCCCATAGGACCTCCTAGAGCTCCTATAGGACTCCCTATAGGCCCCATAGGGATGCCCTATAGCCCCCATAGGGCCCCCTAGAGCTCCCCTAGGACCCACAGAGCTCCCCTAGGACCCCTATAGCTCCATAGGGCTCCCTAGAGCTCCCCTAGGACCCTCTAGAGCCCCCATAAGACCCCCTAGAGCTCCACTAGGACCCCCAGAGCTCCCCTAGGACACCCTATAGCCCCCATAGGACCCCCTAGAGCTCCTATAGCCCCCCTAGACCTCCTATAGGACCCTCTATAGTGCCCATAGGATGCCCTAGAGCTCCCATAGGGTCCCCTATAACCTCCATAGGACCCCCTATAGCCCCCATAGGGCCCCCTAGAGTTCCCCTAGGACCCCCAGAGCTCCCCTAGAACCCCTATAGCCCCCATAGGGCCCCCTAGAGTTCCCCTAGGATCCCCTAGAGCTCCCTAGGACCCCCAATAGCCCCCATAGGACCCCCTAGAACTCCAGAGGATGCCCTATAACCCTCATAGGGCCCCCTAGAACTCCCATAGGGCTCCCTTTAACCATCATAGGTCCCCTTATTGCCCTCATAGGGCCCCCTAGAGCTCCCCTAGGACCCCCTAGAGCTCCCATAGGGCCCCCAAGAGCTTCCCTAGGACCCCCTATAACCCCCATAGGACCCCCGAGAGCTCTCATACAACCCCCTAAAGCCCCCATAGGACCCCCTAAAGCTCCTATAGACCCCCTAAACCTCCTATAGGACCCTCTATAGTCCCCATAAGATGCCCTAGAGCTCCCATAGGGTCTCCTATAACCACCATAGGACCCCCTATAGCCCCCATAGGACCCCCTAGAGCTCCCATAGGACCCCCTAGAGCTCCCATAGGACCCCCTATGGCCCCCGTAGGAACCCCTAGAGCTCTTATAGCCCCCCTAGAGCTCCTATAGGACCCCCAATACACCCCATAGGATGCCCTAGAGCTCCAATAGGGCACACTATAACCACCATAGGACTCCCTATAGCCCCTCTAGGACCCCCAGAGTTCCCCTAGGACCCCCTATAGCCCCCATAGGGCCCCCTAGAGCCCCCATAGGGCCCCCGATAACCACCATAGGACCCTCCATAGCCCCCATAGGACCCCCTAGAACTCCCATAGTACCCCCTATAGCTCCCATAGGAACTCCTAGAGCTCCTATTGCCCCCCTAGAGCTCCTATAGGATCCCCTATATTCCCCATAGAATGCCCTAGAGCTCCCATAGGGCCCCCCCTAACCATCATAGGACCCCTTATTGCCCCCATAGGGCCCCCTATAGCCCCCATAGGACCCCCTAGAGCTCCATAGGATCCCCTTGAGTTCCCATAGGACCCTCTATAACCCTCATAGGGCTCCCTAGAGCTCCCATAGGACCCCCTATAGCCCCAATAGAAACCCCTAGAGCTTTTATAGGGTTCTCTATAGTCCCCATAGGATGCCCCAGAGCTCCCCTAGGACCCCATATAGCCCCCATAGGGCCCCAGAGAGCTCCCATAGCATGCCCTAGAACTCCCCTAGGACCCCCTATAGCCCCCATAGGACCCCCAAGAGCTCCCCTAGGACGCCCTATAACCACAACAGGACCCCGTACAGGCCCCATAGGACCTCCTAGAGCTCCTATAGGACTCCCTATAGGCCCCATAGGATGCCCTATAGCCCCCATAGGGCCCCCTAGAGCTCCCCTAGGACCCACAGAGCTCCCCTAGGACCCCCTATAGCTCCATAGGGCTCCCTAGAGCTCCCCTAGGACCCTCTAGAGCCCCCATAAGACCCCCTAGAGCTCCACTAGGACCCCCAGAGCTCCCCTAGGACCCCCTATAGCCCCCATAGGACCCCCTAGAGCTCCTATAGCCCCCCTAGACCTCCTATAGGACCCTCTATAGTGCCCATAGGATGCCCTAGAGCTCCCATAGGGTCCCCTATAACCTCCATAGGACCCCCTATAGCCCCCATAGGGCCCCCTAGAGTTCCCCTAGGACCCCCAGAGCTCCCCTAGAACCCCTATAGCCCCCATAGGGCCCCCTAGAGTTCCCCTAGGATCCCCTAGAGCTCCCCTAGGACCCCCAATAGCCCCCATAGGACCCCCTAGAACTCCCAGAGGATGCCCTATAACCCTCATAGGGCCCCCTAGAACTCCCATAGGGCTCCTTTAACCATCATAGGTCCCCTTATTGCCCTCATAGGGCCCCCTAGAGCTCCCCTAGGACCCCCTAGAGCTCCCATAGGGCCCCCAAGAGCTTCCCTAGGACCCCCTATAACCCCCATAGGACCCCCGAGAGCTCTCATACAACCCCCTAAAGCCCCCATAGGACCCCCTAAAGCTCCTATAGACCCCCTAAACCTCCTATAGGACCCTCTATAGTCCCCATAAGATGCCCTAGAGCTCCCATAGGGTCTCCTATAACCACCATAGGACCCCCTATAGCCCCCATAGGACCCCCTAGAGCTCCCCTAGGACCCCCTATGGCCCCCGTAGGAACCCCTAGAGCTCTTATAGCCCCCCTAGAGCTCCTATAGGACCCCCAATACACCCCATAGGATGCCCTAGAGCTCCCATAGGGCACACTATAACCACCATAGGACTCCCTATAGCCCCTCTAGGACCCCCAGAGTTCCCCTAGGACCCCCTAGAGCCCCCATAGGGCCCCCTAGAGCCCCCATAGGGCCCCCGATAACCACCATAGGACCCTCCATAGCCCCCATAGGACCCCCTAGAACTCCCATAGTACCCCCTATAGCTCCCATAGGAACTCCTAGAGCTCCTATTGCCCCCCTAGAGCTCCTATAGGATCCCCTATATTCCCCATAGAATGCCCTAGAGCTCCCATAGGGCCCCCCCTAACCATCATAGGACCCCTTATTGCCCCCATAGGGCCCCCTATAACCACCATAGGACCCCCTATAGCCCCCATAGGACCCCCTAGAGCTCCCATAGGATCCCCTTGAGTTCCCATAGGACCCTCTATAACCCTCATAGGGCTCCCTAGAGCTCCCATAGGACCCCCTATAGCCCCAATAGAAACCCCTAGAGCTTTTATAGGGTTCTCTATAGTCCCCATAGGATGCCCCAGAGCTCCCTAGGACCCCATATAGCCCCCATAGGGCCCCATAGAGCTCCCATAGCATGCCCTAGAACTCCCCTAGGACCCCCTATAGCCCCCATAGGACCCCCAAGAGCTCCCCTAGGACCCCCAAGAGCTCCCCTAGGACGCCCTATAACCACAACAGGACCCCGTACAGGCCCCATAGGACCTCCTAGAGCTCCTATAGGACTCCCTATAGGCCCCATAGGAGGCCCTATAGCCCCCATAGGGCCCCCTAGAGCTCCCCTAGGACCCCCTATAGCTCCATAGGGCTCCCTAGAGCTCCCTAGGACCCTCTAGAGCCCCCATAAGACCCCCTAGAGCTCCACTAGGACCCCCAGAGCTCCCCTAGGACCCCCTATAGCCCCCATAGGACCCCCTAGAGCTCCTATAGCCCCCCTAGACCTCCTATAGGACCCTCTATAGTGCCCATAGGATGCCCTAGAGCTCCATAGGGTCCCCTATAACCTCCATAGGACCCCCTATAGCCCCCATAGGGCCCCCTAGAGTTCCCCTAGGACCCCAGAGCTCCCCTAGAACCCCTATAGCCCCCATAGGGCCCCCTAGAGTTCCCCTAGGATCCCCTAGAGCTCCCCTAGGACCCCCAATAGCCCCCATAGGACCCCCTAGAACTCCCAGAGGATGCCCTATAACCCTCATAGGGCCCCCTAGAACTCCCATAGGGCTCCCTTTAACCATCATAGGTCCCCTTATTGCCCTCATAGGGCCCCCTAGAGCTCCCCTAGGACCCCCTAGAGCTCCCATAGGGCCCCCAAGAGCTTCCCTAGGTCCCCCTATAACCCCCATAGGACCCCCAAGAGCTCTCATACAACCCCCTAAAGCCCCCATAGGACCCCCTAAAGCTCCTATAGACCCCCTAAACCTCCTATAGGACCCTCTATAGTCCCCATAAGATGCCCTAGAGCTCCCATAGGGTCTCCTATAACCACCATAGGACCCCCTATAGCCCCCATAGGACCCCCTATGGCCCCCGTAGGAACCCCTAGAGCTCTTATAGCCCCCCTAGAGCTCCTATAGGACCCCCAATACACCCCATAGGATGCCCTAGAGCTCCCATAGGGCACACTATAACCACCATAGGACTCCCTATAGCCCCTCTAGGACCCCCAGAGTTCCCCTAGGACCCCCTAGAGCCCCCATAGGGCCCCCTAGAGCCCCCATAGGGCCCCCGATAACCACCATAGGACCCTCCATAGCCCCCATAGGACCCCCTAGAACTCCCATAGTACCCCCTATAGCTCCCATAGGAACTCCTAGAGCTCCTATTGCCCCCCTAGAGCTCCTATAGGATCCCCTATATTCCCCATAGAATGCCCTAGAGCTCCCATAGGGCCCCCCCTAACCATCATAGGACCCCTTATTGCCCCCATAGGGCCCCCTATAACCACCATAGGACCCCCTATAGCCCCCATAGGACCCCCTAGAGCTCCCATAGGACCCTCTATAACCCTCATAGGGCTCCCTAGAGCTCCCATAGGACCCCCTATAGCCCCAATAGAAACCCCTAGAGCTTTTATAGGGTTCTCTATAGTCCCCATAGGATGCCCCAGAGCTCCCCTAGGACCCCATATAGCCCCCATAGGGCCCCATAGAGCTCCCATAGCATGCCCTAGAACTCCCCTAGGACCCCCTATAGCCCCCATAGGACCCCCAAGAGCTCCCCTAGGACCCCCAAGAGCTCCCCTAGGATGCCCTATAACCACAACAGGACCCCGTACAGGCCCCATAGGACCTCCTAGAGGTCCTATAGGACTCCCTATAGGCCCCATAGGATGCCCTATAGCCCCCATAGGGCCCCCTAGAGCTCCTATAGCCCCCCTAGACCTCCTATAGGACCCTCTATAGTGCCCATAGGATGCCCTAGAGCTCCCATAGGGTCCCCTATAACCTCCATAGGACCCCCTATAGCCCCCATAGGGCCCCCTAGAGTTCCCCTAGGACCCCCAGAGCTCCCCTAGAACCCCTATAGCCCCCATAGGGCCCCCTAGAGTTCCCCTAGGATCCCCTAGAGCTCCCCTAGGACCCCCAATAGCCCCCATAGGACCCCCTAGAACTCCCAGAGGATGCCCTATAACCCTCATAGGGCCCCCTAGAACTCCCATAGGGCTCCCTTTAACCATCATAGGTCCCCTTATTGCCCTCATAGGGCCCCCTAGAGCTCCCCTAGGACCCCCAAGAGCTTCCCTAGGTCCACCTATAACCCCCATAGGACCCCCGAGAGATCTCATACAACCCCCTAAAGCCCCCATAGGACCCCCTAAAGCTCCTATAGACCCCCTAAACCTCCTATAGGACCCTCTATAGTCCCCATAAGATGCCCTAGAGCTCCCATAGGGTCTCCTATAACCACCATAGGACCCCCTATAGCCCCCATAGGACCCCCTATGGCCCCCGTAGGACCACCTAGAGCTCCCCTAGGGCCCCCTATAACCACCATAGGATGCCCAATAGCCCCCATAGGGCCCCCTAGAGCCCCCATAGGACCCCCTAGAGCTCCTATAGGCCCCCTAAACCTCCTCTATGACCATCTATAATCCCCATAGGATGCCCTAGAGCTCCCATAGGGCCACCTATAACCACCATAGGACCCACTATAGAGCCCATAGGGACCGCTAGCGCCCACACAGGACCCCCAGAGCTCTCTAGGACCCCCTATAACCAACATAGGGTGCCCTATAGCCCCCATAGGCCCCCTGGAGCTCCCCTAGGACCACCAGAGCTCCCCTAGAAACCCTATGGCCCCCATAGGGCCCCCTAGAAATCCCCTAGGACCCCCTAGAGCTCCCCAAGGACCCCCTATAGCCCCGATAGGACCCCCTAGAATTCCCTAAGAAGCGCCTAGAGCTCCCCTAGGACCCGCTATAACCCTCATAGGGCCCCCTAGAGCTCCCCTGAGGCCCCCTATAGCCCCCACAGGACCCACAAAGCTCCCACAGAACCCCCTATAGCCGCCATAGGACCCCGTAGAGCTCCATGGGACGCCCTAGAGCTCCCCTAGGACACCCTATAACCCCCATAGGGCCCCCTAGAGCTCTCATATGACCCCCTATAGCCCCCATAGGACCCCCTAGAGCTCCTATAGCCCCCTAGACCTCCTATAGGACCCTCTATAGTGCCCATAGGATGCCCTAGAGCTCCCATAGGGCCCCCATAACCTCCATAGGACCCCCTAGAGCCCCCACAGGACCCCCAGAGCTCCCCTAGAACCCCCTATAGCCCCCAGAGAGCCTCCTAGAGCTCCCATAGGACGCCCTAGAGCTCCCCTAGGGCCCCCTAGTGCTCCCATAGGACCACGTATAGCCCCCATAGGACCCACTAGAGCTCCTATAGAACCCCCTATAGACCCCATAGGATGCCCTAGCGCTCCCATAGGGCCCCCTATAACCACCATAGGAACCCCTAGAGCTCCCATAGGACCCCCTAAAGCCCCGATAGAACCCACTACAGCTTTTATAGGATTCTCTAGAGTCCCCATAGGATGCCCTAGAGCTCCCATAGGACCCCCTAGAGCCCCCATAGGACCCCCTATAACCCTTATAGGGACCCCTAGAACTCCCATAGGCCCCCCTTTAGCCCCCACTGGACCCCCTATAGCCCCCATAGGACCCCACAGAGCTCCACGGGACGCCCTAGAGCTCCCCTACGACACTCTATAACCACCATAGGGCCCCCTAGACCTCCCATAGGACCCCTTAGAGCCCTCATAGGACCCCCTAGAGATCCTATAGGCCCCCTAGAGCTCCTATAGGATCCCCTATAGACCGCATAGGATGTCCTAGAGCTCCCCTAGGACCCCCTATAACTCCGATAGGGCCCCATAGAGCTCCCATAGGACCCCGTATAGCCCCCATAGGACCCCCTAGAGCTCCTATAAGATCCCCTATAGACCCCATAGGAACCCCTAGAACTCCCCCAGCGTGCCCTATAACCACCATAGGACCCCCTATAGACCCCCTAGGACGCCCAGATCTCCCCTAGGACCCCCTATAGCCCCCATAGGATCCCCTAGAGCTCCCCTAGAACCCCCAGAGCTCCCATTGGACCCCCTATAGCCCCCATCGGGCCCCCTAGAGCTCCCTTAGGGGCCCCTATAGCCCCCATAGGGCCCCCTAGAGACCCGACGGGATCCCCACAGCTCCCCTACGACCCCCTAGAGCCCCCATAGGGCCTCCTAGAGCTCCCCTAGGACGCCCTAGAGTTCCCCTAGGACGCCCTATAACCACCATAGGATGCCCTATAGCTCCCAGAGGCCCCCTAGAGTTCCCCTAGGACCCCCTAGAACTCCCCTAGGACCCCCAATAGCCCACATAAGACCCCCTTGAACTCCTATAGGATCCCCTATAAACCTCATAGGGCCCCCTAGAACTCCCATAGGGCCCCCTATAGCCCCCATAGGACCCCATAGAGCTCCACGGGATGCCCTAGAGCTCCCCTAGGACACCCTATAACCCCCATAAGGTGTCCTTGAGCCTGGATAGGACCCCCTAGAGGTCCTATAGCTCCCCTAGAGCTTCTATAAGATCCCCTATAGTCCCCATAGGATGCCCAAGAGCTCCCATAGGGCCACCTATAACCACCATAGGACCCCTAAGAGCCCCCATAGAGCCCCCTAGAGGCCCCACAGGACCCCCAGAGCTCCCCTAGGAGCCTCTATAGCCCCCATAGGACCACCTAGAGCTCCCCTAGGGCCCTCTATAACCACCGTAGGACCCCATATAGGCACCATAGGAGCCCCTAGAGCTCCTATAGCCCCCCTAGAGCTCCTATAGGACCCCCTATAGTCCCCATAGGATGCCCTATAGCCCCCATAGGGCCCCCTAGAGATCCCATAAGACCACCAGAGCTCCCCTAAGACCACCAGAGCTCCCCAGGACCCCCTATAACCCCCATAGGACCCCCTAGAGCTCCCGTAGGACCCCCTAGAGCTCCCGTAGGATGCCCTATAACCACCATAGGACCCCCTATAGCCCCCATAGGAACCCCTATAGCCCTCATTAGGCCCCCTAGAGCTCCCCTGAGGCCCCCTATAGCCCCCACAGGACCCCCAGAGCTTCCACAGAACCCCCTATAGCCCCCATAGGACCCCCTAGAGCTCCATGGGACGCCCTGGAGCTCCCCTAGGACACCCTATAACCCCCATAGGGCCCCCTAGAGCTCCCATAGGACCCCCTATAGCCCCCACAGGACCCCCTAGAGCTCCTACAGACCCCCTAGAGCTCCTACAGGACCCCCTATAGACCCCACAGGATGCCCTAGAGGTCCCATAGGGTACACTGTAACCACCATAGGACCCTCTATAGTCCCCATAGGACCCCCTAGAACTCCCCCAGCACGCCCTATAACCACCATAGGACCCCCTATAGAACTCCAAGGGCCGCCAGATCTGCCTAGGACCCCCTACAGCCCCAATAGGACCTCCAGAGCTGCCCTAGGACCCCCTATAGCCCCCACCGGGCCTCCTAGAGCTCCCATAGCATGCCCTAGAGCTCCCCTAGGGCCCCCTATAACCACCATGGGACCCTCTATAGCCCCCATAGGGCCCCCTAGAGCTCCTATAACTCCCCCAGAGCTCCCATAGGATCCCTAGAGCTCCCCTAGGACCCACCAGAGCTCCCCTAGGATGTCCCCCTATAACCCCCCATAGGACCCCCTAGAGTTCCCCTAGGACCCCCTAGAGCCCCTATAGGACCCTCTATAGTCCCCATAGCATGCCCTAGAGCTCCCATAGGGCCTCCTATAACCACCATAGGACCCACTCTAGCCCCCATAGGGCCCCCATAGGGCCCCCCGTCCATGGGACGCCCGAGAGCTTTCCTAGGGCCCCCTATAACCACCATAGGACCTTCTATAGCCCCCATAGGACCCCCTAAAGCTAATATAACTCCCCCAGAGCCCCCAAAGGTTCCCCAGAACTCCCCTAGGACCCACCAGAGCTCCACTAGGATGTCCCTCTATAACCCCCATAGGACCCCCTAGAGCTACCATAGGACCCCCTAGAGCTCCTATAGGACCCTCTATAGTCCCCATAGGATGCCCTAGAGCTCCCATAGGGCCTCCTATAACCACCATAGGACCCACTATAGCCCCCATAGGGCGCCCTAGCGCCCACACAGGACCCCCTAGAGCTCCCCTAGGACCCCCGATAGCCCCCATAGGACCCCCTATAACCCTCATAGGACCCCCTAGAGCTCCCATAGGGCCCCCTATAGCCCCCACTGGACCCCCAGAGCTCGCATAGAACCCCCTAAAGCCCCCATAGGACCCCCTAGAGCTCCCCTAGGACACCCTAGAACATCTAGAGCCCCCCTAGATCTCCTATAGGCCCTCTATAGTCCCCATAGGGCCCCCTAGAGCCCCCACAGGACCCCCAGATCTCCCCTAGGATCCCCTATAGCCCCCATACGGCCTCCAAGAGCTCCCATAGGACGCCCTAGAGTTCCCTAGGACCCCCAGAGCTCCCCTAGAACCCCTATAGGCCCCAGGGGGCCCCCTAAAGTTCCCCTAGGACCCCCAGAGCTCCCCTAGAACCCCTATAGCCCCCATAGGGCCCCCTAGAAATCCCCTAGAACTCCCTAGAGTTCCCCTAGGACCCCCTAGAGCCCCCATAGGACCCCCTAGAGCTCCCCCAGGACCCGCTATAACCCTCATAGGGCCCCATAGAGCTCCCATAAGGTCCCCTATAACTTCCATAGGACCCCCTATAGCCCGCATAGGGCCCCCTAGAGCCCCCACAGGACCCCCAGAGCTCCCCTAGGACCCCCTATAACCACCATAGGACCCTCTATAGCGCCCATTGGATCCCCTAGAGCTCCCCTAGGACCCCCAATAGCCCGCATAGGAACCCCTAGAGCCCCCATAGGAACCCCTATAACCCTCATAGGGCCCCCTAGAGCTCCCATAGGGCCCCCTATAGACCCAATGGACCCCCAGAACTCCCATAGAACCCCCTAAAGGCCCCATAGGACCCCCTAGAGCTCCCCTAGGACACCCTATAACCCCCATAGGATCACCTAGAGCTCCCATAGGACCTCCTAGAACCCCCTTACAAGCCCCTAGAGCTCCTATAGCCCCCCTAGACCTCCTATAGGACCCTCTACAGTGCCCATAGGATGCCCTAGAGCTCCCATAGTGTCCTCTATAACTTCCATAGGACTCTCTATAGCCCGCATAGGGCCCCCTAGAGCCCCCACAGGACCCCCAGAGCTCCCCTAGGACCCCCTATAGCCCCCAGAGAGCCTGCTAGAGCTCCTATAGGATGCCCTAGAGCTCCCCTAGGGCCCCCTATAACCACCATAGGACCCACCAAACCCCCCATAGGACCCCCTAGAACTCCCCCAGCATCCCCTATAACCACCATAGGACCCCCAGAGCTCCCATACGACCCCCTATAGCACCCATACGACACCCTAGAGCTCCCCTAGAACCCCCAGAGCTCCCCTAGAACCCTCTATAGCCCCCATAGGACCACCTAGAGCTCCCCTAGGGCCCCCTATAACCACCATAGGATGCCCTATAGCCCCCATAGGGCCCCCTAGAGTTCCCCTAGGACACCCAGAGCTCCCCTAGGGCCCCCTATAACCACCATAGGTGCCCTATAGCCCCCATAGGGCCACCTAGAGTTCCCCTAGGGCCCCCAGAGCTCCCCTAGGATCGCCTATAGCCCCCAGAGAGCCCCCTAGAGCTCCTATAGGATGCCCTAGAACTCCCCTAGGGCCCCCTATAACCACCATAGGATGCCCTATAGCCCCCATAGGGCCCCCTACAGTTACACTAGGACCCCCTAGAGCTCCCCTAGGACCCCCAATAGCCCCCATAGGACCCCCTAGAGGCCCCATAGGACCCCCTATAACCCTCAGAGGGCCCCCTAGAGCCCCCACAGGACCCCCAGAGCTCCCCTAGGACCTCCTATAACCACCATAGGACCCTCTATAGCCCCCATAGGACCCCCTAGAGCTCCTATAGGACCCCCTGCAGTCCCCATAGGATGCCCTAGAGCTCCCATAGGGCACACTATAACCACCATAGGACCCCCTAGAACTCCCCCAGCGCCCCCTATAACCACCATAGGACCCACTATAGCCCCCCTAGGACGCCCAGAGCTCCCATACGACCCCCTAGAGCTCCACTAGGAGCCCCAGAGCTCCCATAGGACCCCCTATAGCCCCCATAGGGGCCCGTAGAGCTCCCTTAGGGCCCCCGATAACCACCATAGGACACTCCATAGCCCCCATAGGACCCGGTAGCCCTCTCATAGTACCCCGTATAGCTCCCATAGGAGTTCCTAGAGCTCCTATTGCCTCCCTAGGGCTCCTATAGGATCCCCTATATTCCCCATAGAATGCCCTAGAGCTCCCATAGGGCCACCTATAACCTCCTTAGGACCCCTAAGAGCCCCCATAGGGCCCCCTAGAGGCCCCACAGGACGCCCTAGAGCTCCTATAGGACCCTCTATAGTGTCCATAGGATGCCCTAGAGCTCCCATACGGTCCCCTATAACCTCCATAGGACCCACTATAGACCGCATAGGGACCACTAGAGCCCCCACAGGACCCTCAGAGCTCCCGTAGGACCCCCTATAGCCCCCAGAGAGCCTCCTAGAGCTCCCATAGGGCACACTATAACCACCATAGGACCCTCTATAGCCACCATAAGATCCCCGAACAGGATGAGTGACCCGGAACCCCCAGCCCCGAGCGCGCACCCCCAGCCCCGCTCACCTCCTCCGGTGCCGGCCCCAGCAGCGGCTTCTCAGCAGCAGCGTCCACGTTGGGGAGCGGCTCCAGCACCACCTTCCTTCAACTGCCGGCCCATACACAGGATGCCCCCGCCCACCGCCACCCTTTATCAACCCCCGGTCCCACCTGTGACTCATTCTGGCCCAAGGGCCCGCAGCTGCTGCCCATCACCCAGCAGGACGGGAGAAGGGCCACGAGCCCCATCAGGGACAGCTGGGGCAGCCCGGGCAGCAGAGCCCCACCTGCAGCTCACTGAAGTGCTGGGCAGAGCCCTGGCCCGAGCACAGGGACAAAGGGGACAGTCAGGTGGGGGCAGCGCCATCAGCCCCTTTGTCCTGCCAGAGAGGAAACCCTGGCCAAAAAGTTGGTCCTTACCCTTCAGTTTTACATTTGTGCACTCCATAAGCACCGCGTACAGCAGGATTATTCCAGAAGCCTGCATCATGCACATACGGAGGGATCCGAGAAGCATCTCAAAAGAGAAACAAACACCCGCGTGTCCCCTGGATGCTAACCCACCAACACGCTGTACAGAGGTGCTGCACAAGACAAGACCGCAGCCACCATGGAGGCGTCACCAAGAGGGGACCGAGCAAAGGGCAGGGGAGGGGGGCGAGAAAGCAGGTGACACCGGCAGGGGCCTCAAGTTGTGCCAGGGGAGATTCACATTAAATATTAGGTAACATTGCCAGATGAAAAGAGTAGTCAAGCATTGGAATAGGCTGCCCAGGACTGCAATGGAGCCCCCGCCCCTGACAGTGTTCAGGAACCATGTAGATGAAGCATTTAGATGGTTTAACAAGTGTGGTGTTGAAGGGCTTACGGTTGGACTCGAAGGCCTTGAAGGTCTCTTCAAGATTACCCAGATATCAAGGTGCAACAGTTGACAGCGACGTGTTGACACTGCCGAGTTGCTGGAGGACTGGGGGGAACCAGGACTCACGGCCACACTTCTGCTTCTCCAATCGTCAAGCAAAACAGCGAGCACAGGGAAGCGCTCAGCACTCATGCCTCCCCTTACCTTTCCGGCACGGCTACTTGGACGGCCGAGGGCAGCAGTGAGCAGAGCAATTTGCACGTGCATGCGCCACACTTTGCTGTCATGGAAGTCATTTTTAGGGAGTCACGGGAGCCACGGAGCTCCTGGCACGCAGGCGCCGAGTCAGCCCATTGACCGCACGTGCAGAGCGGTCTGCATTCGATGTACGCACGTTGGCGCGGGCACCATGAGGACGGCTTTGTTCAGGGAAGAGACTGCTCTAGTTTCCAGAATACCTTTAATTATTATTATTATTTTACTCAACCCCCATCACCTCTATCACAGTGTAAAAACAAATCCTAATGGTTGGGCCTTTCTCATATAGATGTGCTCACATCTGCAACATACCTGGTTGAAAGCACGCAGGTGCTTCTGAAGGCTTCAGGAACCAAGCTACCACCTGAACAGTGCAGAAATGCAGACTAAAATTACTCACAGGCTGCATTAAAAAAAAAAAGAAAGAAAAAGCAGTATGAAAAAAACTTTAGGTTTTAATTAGTGAATCCCCCCAAAATGTTTCAGGGCTAAATTATTCTATTCTGCCTGCTAACTGGACTACACCCAACCCACCCCACACAAGACACGTGCACACACGTGCGCTCTCCCCAGCCAGTAAACCCTACAAAAACACAACCATGGAGCATTTTTGCTCTGGAAAAAAGCAGATGCCACTGACTGCGGCAGAAAGGGGCCAGGGAAGCCCAGAACAGGAATGCAGAAGTAGCCAGAAAGGTCTGAGGGAGTGACAATACAGGAAGTAAAATGGTGAAATGGGCCAGGAAGGCCCAAGACGAGCACGCAGTGGCGGCCGATGAGGCCACAGTGATGGCCGAGGAGGCCACAGTGATGGTCACAAAGATATCCGGTCACAGACAGAGAGGGACATGTGGGGACACGTGAGGACATTGCAGGGACAGGTGAGGACAACATGGGGACATGCAGGGACACGTGGGGACGTCTGGAGACACGTGGGGATGCACAGGAGGACGAGTGGGAACGCACAAGGTGATACCTGCCGGCGGGATGCTGGACCCGAACATCCTCTCGAGCCGGCAGAGCAGAGAGTTGCTGGCCGGCTCCCCCGGGACAGCACAGGCGGCCTCAGGAGTTCCTCCTTGTCCCCCGCTCTCTCCACACTGTCCTTCCTATGACCGGTGCATCCGGGCACATAGGGTGAGCATGACCCAGGACAGCACATAGTAATATTGCAAACAGAAATAATAGCGTTGATAAGAGTATCTGTAGCCATGGCCAACCCCACGTCCATCGTCTGGATGGAGTCCAATCACCATCCGCGTCCCGGAGGCAAACACAGAGAAGCCAACTCAGTCTTGCCCTTGACTTTGGTAGGAGGCGCTGGTCGCCTTCCGCTGGTCGTCAAGACGGTGACGACCACCACTGTAATAGCAAGCCGCTATTATGGCAACACACGCACAGATTTGCATTAAACATGGGTAACATACCCAAAAATCACAGCCTCTAATAACTACTACATTACTTAGCACACGTCTTAGAGTCATTAAACACAGTCTGGTTATAACTCTCATTACTTGGCACGTGTTTACACGTTGTTCTGGAACGCACACATCCTGTCCCTACACGAGCCAATGCTGTTTTATTCTTACTCTGCGGATTGATCCCAAAATGGCATCCGCCCTCTTTGGTATCAAAGGGAACACTGCTCGCCTTAAGGGCATCATCTCCGGGGGCAGGGGCGGGTGGAGCACAGAGACCTTCTCGATGGTGACACCCGCCACGGTCAGTATGTGGGTGATGACTGTGCGGAGGACCTGGCCATGGGTGCCACTTGCAGTTCTCCATCACGCTTGGAGCTGTCGCTCTTTCTCCATGGCCACATTCCGTGGGATTCTTTCGGATCT
This sequence comes from Tinamus guttatus, assembly GCF_059628265.1. NCBI lineage: Eukaryota > Metazoa > Chordata > Aves > Tinamiformes > Tinamidae > Tinamus > Tinamus guttatus. The sequence goes on from NW_028289492.1 coordinate 19,272, forward strand.
CGGTGGGGAGGACTCCGTTGTCTCCGTGTCTCAATGTATTTGCAAGGACACTCTGCACCCATGTCTGGGCCTGGGTGCAACTGAGAACAAGGGACACGTGCATCGTGCTGGATCCTCGCTCTGGTACTGGAGATGCCATGACACCTGTAACAGCTAGAACAAACCAAACTACCAAGTGACGAATGTGCTACACAGGGATGACTAGTCCTAGAAGTCCTGACACACCATTATACGCAATGAGTCGTCCTTTCCTCAAACCCTCATCCACGACAGGTCAAGGCCCGCTTGTCACCTGAAAAGCAGAGGAAAAGCCAATCAGTGAGAGGCGACCGGCAGCAGCCTCTGCCCCAAAAAGGAGCAACGTGCACACGCACGTTAGCATCATCCAGATCCACGGCGGCTGGGGAGCCCCTGTTGCAGCGAGGATTTGGAGAACCTTCCTGGCAATTGGGAGGTCTTACGCGGTGCGTCCACCCGTAAGCGAGGTCTCCAACATCGCAGCAAGAGGGCCCAGCTTTTATAGAACCAAATGGGCAAAGCTTGCCTTTTCCTTGGTGAGCGGTAACATCTGGTATTGTCCTACTTTCCTTTTCATCCAGGACCAGGACGTGGCCAGGGCTCCGGCTTTGGATGGGAAGGTTCCCTAGAAGGTCAAAAACATTTGCACGAGAACCTTCAAAAGTTACAATTTTGTGAGCCTACCGAAATGGAGCCGGAGCCTCCCGGCCTCCTCTATCGGGGTCTCTAACCCTCCTGGCGTCTCATATGGGGGTGTCTGAGCCTCCCATCCTTCTCTATGGGGGCCTTTGAGCCTCCTGGACTCCTCTATGGGGGTCTCTGAGCCTCTCCTATGGGGGGCCTGGAGCCTCCTGGAGTCCGCTAAGCGGGGGGCAGTCCTCCTGGACTCTGATATGGGGGTCTCTGAGTCTCCCGGCCTCCGATATGGGGACCTAGAGCCTCTCCTATGGGGGGCTGGGAGCCTCCCAGCCTCTGCTATGGGGGTCTCTGAGGCTCCCGGCCTCCGATATGGGGGGCTGTAGGGAAATGCTGTGCTGAGGATCTGCAGAGCTGAGAAGAGCCTGTGCGGTCGGGACCTAGCAAAGCTCCTGGCAACCAATCAGAACGAGCCTGGAAACCCCTCAGCTGCTTGTAAGGATCAATATCCGCGCACGTCGGTAACAACCGGAGCGAGACCTGACCTCATGTTGAGTCCGTGTCCTGTGATCCGGCTCGGCTCCCGGAAAGGCCGTGCAGTTATCCTGCGCTGGGCCAACAGCCGGCGCCCGAACAGGGACCCGACGGCAGGAACGTTGGGACCCGACGGCAGGAGACCAAACGGCAGGAAAGTTGCTGCGACGGGTGGGAGATCCTGGGTCGCCGCGGCCGGACGGAGGATCCAGGAGCCGGGAAGCGGCGTCCGCTGCGAGGGATTCTCTGCTCCCAATCAGGCCTGGCTGCTGCAAAAGGAAAAAGGGGCAGTTAGAGAGGAATGGGCAGAGAGCCGCGGCCAGGGCTGCCCAGCAGGGCTGCTCAATCCCGGCTTTCAGGCCGCAGTGGAAGCACAACGGGAACGCTGGCTAGGGGATAAGGAAGCAGGCCAAGGCCAGAGCGAATAAAAGAGCTGTTGAACTGAAAGGAGGAGCTGAACAAGCCAGGGGGGCTGGAAGGGTCTCGGTTACATCATTGTCAGCCAATCAGGAGCCTGCGCAGTGACGTCACTAACTGCCACAATCATATAAACGTGCTGCATGCGAGCTAATAAACGAGCAGGATCCTTTAACTGCCATCGAGGGGGCGTCCTGACTCCGGCCGACCTCCTACAGGGGGACATGGAGGGACATGAGGGACACTGGGGACATGGGGGGACACTGGGGACATGGGGGGACATGGTGGGACACGGGAGACATGGGGGGACACTGGGGACATGGGGGGACATGGTGGGACTCGGGGGACATGGGGACACACGGAGGGACACATGGAGGGAACACTGGGGGACACGGGGGATACGGAGGGACAGGGGGGGACACGGAAGGACACACGGGGACACACGGAGGGACATGCAGAGGACACACGGAGGGACACGCAGGTGACACAGAGACACACGGAGGGACATGCAGGTGACACGGGGGACACACGGAGGGACACGCAGGTGACACGGGGACATGCGCGGCCCCCCATAGCCCCCACGTTCCCCCTATTCCCCCCTGGATCCCCGTGTCCGCCCCATGTCCCCACCCCCCCCCTGTGTCCCCGTCCCCTCAGCTAACGAGCCCCTTCATTAACCCTCCCTCATTAGCGGGCCCTTTCATTAACCCCCTCATTAAGCCCCCGCATTATCTCCCCCCCCCACTAATCCCCCCCGGATCCCGGTTTCCTACCCGGCAGTTCCAGCCCCAGCTCCATGGTCTGCGCTGAGGCACGGGAGGGTCCCAATGTCCCTCCGTGGGTGTCACCAGCCCCCTCGTTACCCCAATGTCCCCCTGTGGGTGACACCAACCCCGTCCCCGTGACCGGGAGCCGCCGCCTTCGCCGCAGCCGCCTGCGCCCTCAGCTTCCGCTTCCGGCGACCCGCCCCTTCCGCCGCGCGTTGCCCCGAGTGACGGCTCCGCCAATGGCGGCGCGTTGCCCCCGGCGACGGCTCCGCCAATGGGGGCGCGTTGCCCCGAGCGACGGCTCCGCCAATGGCGGCGCGTTGCCGCTAGCGACGCCTCCGCCAATGGCGGCGCGTTGCCCCTAGCGACGGCTCCGCCAATGGCGGCGCGTTGCCCCGAGTGACGGCTCCGCCAATGGGGGCGCGTTGCCCCGAGCGACGGCTCCGCCAATGGCGGCGCGTTGCCCCTAGCGACGGCTGCGCCAATGGGGGCGCGTTGCCCCTAGCGACGGCTCCGCCAATGGCGGCGCGTTGCCCCTAGCGACGCCTCCGCCAATGGCGGCGCGTTGCCCCCAGCGACGGCTCCGCCAATGACGGTGCGTTGCCCGGAGTGACGGCTCCGCCAATGGCGGCGTGTTGCCCCTAGCGACGCCTCCGCCAATGGCGGCGCGTTGCCCCTAGCGACGGCTCCACCAATGGCGGCGCGTTGCCCGGAGTGACGGCTCCGCCAATGGCGGCGCGTTGCCCCGAGCGACGGCTCCGCCAATGGCGGCGCGTTGCCCTGAGTGACGGCTCCGCGAATGGCGGCGCGTTCCCTCCAGCGACACATTCACACTGGAAGAGGCAGGATCCCAATGTCCGCCTGTGGGCGACACCAGCCCCCCGTTACCCCAATGACCCCCTGTGGGTAACACGACTAACCCCGGGAGCGGGAGGGGGAGAGGGAGCCGGCGGCGCCGACTGCGCCCTTCCCCTTCCGCCTCCGGAGACCCGCCCCTTCCGCCGCGTCTGCGCGCGGAGGTGTCCAATGGTGGCGCGTTGCCCCCAGCGACGGCTCCGCCAATGGCGGCGCGTTGCCCCCAGCGACGGCTCCGCCAATGGTGGCGCGTTGCCCTCCTCCCGTCTGCGCATGCGCCGCCTCCCCCTCCCCATTGCAGTACCGGTAATCGGACACGCGATGGCAGCAGTGAGCGCTCCCGACGCTCTGCGCATGCGCGCCCCTCCCCGGGCCGTTGCAGTACCGATATTCGGACACCGTTCGGACGATAATTCTAGTAACCAGTGATGTAAATACAAAGGCTCCCAATTGGCAGACAATGATCTGACTAAGACCCTCCCCTGCCCGTTCCAGTACCGATTTTCGGACACGCGATGGCAGCAGTGAGCGCTCCCGACGCTCTGCGCACGCGCTGCCTCCCCCTCCCCGTTGCAGTACCGATTTTCGGACACGCGATGGCAGCAGTGAGCGCTCCAGACGCTCTGCGCATGCGCAGCATCCCCATCCCCGTTGCAGTACCTATGGTGGTTATAGGGGGCCCTAGGGGAGCTCTAGGTGGTCCTATGGGGGCTATAGGGGATCCTATAGGAGCTCTAGGGGGGCAATAGGAGCGCTAGGAGTTCCTGTGGGAGCTATAATGGGTACTATGCGAGGTCTCGGGGGTCCTATGGGGCTATAGAGGGTCCTATGGCGGTTATAGGGGGCCCTAGGGGAGCTCTACGGCGTCCTATGGGAGCTCTAGGTGGCCCGGTGGGGGCTATAGGGGGTCGTAGGGGAGCTCTGGGGATCCCGTGGGGTCTCTAGGGCGCCCTATGGGGGCTATAGTGGGTCCTATGGTGGCTATAGGGGGCCCTAAGGGAGCTCTAGGGGGCCCAATGGGGGCTATAGGGGGTCCTAGGGGAGCAATGGGGGTCCTAGGGGAGCTCTAGGGGGTCCTATTGGGGCTACAGGGCATCCTATGGGGACTATAGGGGGTCCTATAGGAGCTCTAGGGGGGCTATAGGAGCTCTAGGGGGTCCTATGGTGGTTTTCGGGGGCCCTAAGGGGGCTATAGGGGGTCCTATGGGGGCTATAGGGCGTCTTAGGTGAGCCCCAGGGGGTCCTAGGGGAGATCTGGGGTTCCTATGGGGGCTATAGGGCCTCCTATGGGAGCTCGAGGGGGTCCTATGGGGGCTATAGAGGGTCCTATGGTGGTTATAGGGGGCCATAGGGAAGCTCTAGGGCATCCTATGGGAGCTCTAAGAGGCTCTCTGGGGGCTATAGGGGGTCCTATGGGAGCTCTAGGGCGCCCTATGAGGGTTATAGAGGGTCCAAGGGGAACTCTAGGGCATTCTATGGAAGCTCTAGGGGGTCCTATGGGGGCTATAGAGGGTCCTATGGTGGTTATAGTGGGCCCTAGGGGAGCTCTAGGGCATCCCATGAAGCTCTAGGGTGTCTATAGGAGCTCTACGGGGTCCTAAGAGGGCTCTAGGGGGTCCTACGGGAGCTCTAGGGGGCCCTATGGGGGCAATAAGGGGTCCTATGATGGTTATAGGGGGCCCTAGGGGAGCTCTAGGGGAATTCTATGGGGAATATAGGGGATCCTATAGGACCTCTACGGGGTCTTATGCGGACTCTATGGGGTCCTATGGTGGTTATAGGGGGCCCTAGGGGAGCTCTAGGGGGCCCGATGGGGACTATAGGGGGTCCTAGGGCAGATCGGGGGGTCCTGTCGGGGCTATAGGGGGTTCTATGGTGATTATAGGGCGCGCTGGGGGAGTTCTAGGGGATCCTATAGGGGCTATAGAGGGTCCTATGGTGGTTATAGCGTGCCCTATGGGAGCTCTAGGGCATCCTATGGGGTCTATCGGGGGTCCTATAGGAGCTCTAGGGGGTCCTATGGGGGCTATGGGGGGTCCTATGATGGTTATAGGTGGCCCTATGGGAGCTCTAGGGCATCCTATGGGGACTATAGGGGATCCTATAGGAGCTCTAGGGGGGTTATAAGAGCTCTAGGGGTTCCTAAGGGGGGAAATAGGGGGTCCTATGGGAGCTCTAGGGGGCTCTGTGGGGGCTATAGGGGGTCCTATGGTGGTTATAGGGGACCCTATGGGAGGTCTAGGGCATCCTATAGGGACTATAGAGGGTCATATAGGAGGTTTAGGGGGTCTACAGGAGCTCTAGGGGGTCCTAGGAGGGCTCTAGGGGGTCCTGGGGGGGCTCTAGGGGGTCCTAGGGGAGCTCTAGGGGAGTTGTAGGAGCTTCAAGAGGACCTATGGGGGCTATGGAGGGTCCTATGGTGGTTATAGGGGGCCCTAGGGGAGCTCTAGGGCGTCCCATGGAGCTGTAGGGGGCCTTATGGGGGCTATAGGGCATCCTATGGGGACTAAAGGGGGTCCTAGGGGAGCTCTGGGGGTCCTGTGGGGCCTTTAGGGCGCCCTATGGGGGCTATAGTGGGTCCTATGGTGGCTATAGGGGGCCCTAAGGGAGGTATAGGGGGCCCGATGGGGGTTATAGGGGGTCCTAGGGGAGCTCTGGTGGGTCCTAGGGGAGCAGTAGGGGATCCAATGGGGGCTATAGGGCGTCCTATGGGAGCTCTAGGGGTCCTATGGGGGCTATAGGGGGTTCTGTTGGAGCTCTGGGGGTCCTGTGGGGGCTATAGGGGGCCTTATGCGAGCTCTAGGCGGGCCTAAGAGGGTTATAGCGGGTCCTAGGGGAGCTCTAGGGGGCCCTATGGGGGCTATAGGGGGTCCTATGGAGGTTATAGGGGACCCAATGGGAGCTCTAGGGCATCCTATGGGCACTACAGAGGGTCCCATAGAAGGTCTAGGGGGGCTATAGGACCTCTAGGGGGTCCTTGGGGGCTCTAGGGGGTCGTATGGGAGCTCTAGGGGGCCCAATGGGGGTTAAAGAGTGTCCTAGGGGAGCTCTAGGGCGTCCCATGGAGCTCTAGGGGGCCCTATGGGAGCTCTAGGTCATCCTATGGGGACTATAGAGAATCCTATAGAAGCTCTAGGGGGCTCTATCGGGGCTATAGGGGGTCCTATGGGAGCTCTAGGGGGCCCTAGGAGGGTTATAGAGGGTCCTATGGTGGTTATAGGAGGCCCTAGGGGACCTCTAGGGGGCCCTATGGGGGCTATAGGGGGTCCTAGGGGAGCTCTGGGGGTCCTAGGGGAAATCTAGGGGGCCCTATGGGGGCTATAGGGCATCCTATGGTGGTTATAGGGGGCCCTAGGGGAGCTCTAGGTGGTCCTAGGGGAGCTATAGGGGGTCCTAGGGGAGCTCCAGGGGGCCCTGTGGGGGTTATAGGGCATCCTATGGGGACAACAGGGAGTCCTATAGGAGCTCCAGGAGGTCCTATGGGGCTTATACAGGGTCCTATTGTGGTTATAGGGGGTCCTAGGGGAGCTCTGGGGGTCCTGCGGGGCCTCTAGGGGGCCCTATGGGAGCTCTAAGGCATCCTATGGGGACTATAGGGGATCCTATAGAAGCTCTAGGGGAGCTATAGGAGCTCTAGGGGTTCCTATGGGGGCTCTAGGGGGTCCTATGGGAATTCTAGGGGGCCCTATGGGAGTTCTATGGGGTCTTCTGGGGACTATAGGGGGTCCTAGGGGAGCTCTAGGGGGCCCTATGGGGGCTATAGGGCATCCTATGGTGGTTATAGGGGGCCCTAGGGGAGCTCTAGGTGGTCCTATGGGGGCTATAGGGGGTCCTAGGGGAGTTCTAGGAGTCTTATTGGGGCTCTAAAGGGTCCTAGGGGAGCTCTAGGGAGCCCTATGGGAGCCCTAGGGCATTCTATGGCGACTATAGAGGGTCATATAGGAGGTTATAGGGGGCTAAAGGAGCTCAAGGGGGTCCTATGGAGGCTCTAGTGGGTCCTAGGGGAGCTCTAGGGGTTCCTATGGGGGTTATAGGGGGCCCTAGGGGAGCTCTTGGGGGCCCTATGGGAGCTCTAGGGGGCCCTATGGGGACTATAGAGAATCCTATAGAAGCTCTAGGGCGTTCTATCCGGGTTATAGGGGCTCCTATGGGAGCTCTAGGGGGCCCTATGAGGGCTATGGAGGGTCCAAGGGGAACTCTGGGGGGTCCTAGGGGAGCTCTAGGGGATCCTAGGGGGGCTCAAGGGGGTCCTATGGAAGCTCTAGGGAGTTCTATGGGGGCTATAGGGGGTCCTATGGTGGTTATAGGGGGCCCTAGGGGAGCTCTAGGGCGTCCCATGAAGCTCTAGGGGGTCCTATAGGAGCTCTAGGGGGTCCTATGGGGACTCTAGGGGGTCCAATGGGAGCTCTAGGGGGCCCTATGGGAGCAATAGGGGGTCCTATGATGGTTATAGGGCGCCCTATGGGAGCTCTAGGGCATTCTATGGGCACTATAGAGGGTCCTATAGGAGGTCTAGGGGGGCTATAGGAGGTCTAGGGGGTCGTATGGGAGCTCTAGGCGGTCCTACGGGGGTTATCGCGTGTCCTGCAGGAAGTTCTAGGGCATCCCACGGAGCTCTAGGGGGCCCTAGGGGGTCTATAGCTCTAGGGGGTCCTATGGGAGCTCTGGGGGTCCTGTGGGTGCTATAGGAGGCCTTATGGGAGCTCTAGGGGGCCCTATGAGGGTTATAGGGAGTCCTAGGGGAGCTCTAGGGGGTCCTATGGGGTTATAGGGGGTCCTATTGGAGCTCTAGGGGGACCTATGGGGACTATAGGGGATCCTATGGGGACTATAGGGGGTCCTATGGGAGCTCTAGGACGCCCTGTGGGGACTATAGAGGGTCATATAGGAGGTTTAGGGGGTCTATAGGAGCTCTAGGGGGTCCTATGGGGCCTATATGAGGTCCTAAGGGAGCTCTAGGTGGTCCTATGGGGGCTATAGGGGGTCCTAGGGGAGCTCTAGGTGGTCCTATGGGGGCGATAGGGGGTCCCATGGGGGCTATAGGGGGTCCTAGGGGACCTCTAGGGGGCCCTATGGGGGCTATAGGGGGTCCTAGGGGAGCTATAGGGGGTCCTAGGGGAGCTACAGGGGGCCCTATGGGGGTTATAGGGCATCCTATGGGGACAATAGGGAGTCCTATAGGAGCTCTAGGAGGTTCTATGGGGCCTATACGGGGTCCTATGGTGGTTATAGGGGGTCCTAGGGGAGCTCTCGGTGTCCTGTGGGGCCTCTAGAGGGCCCTATGGGAGCTCTAGGGCATCCTATGGGGACTATACGGGATCCTATAGAAGCTTTAGGGGGGTTATAGGAGCTCTACGGGTTCCTATGGGGGCTCTAGGGGGTCCTACGGGAGTTCGAGGGGGCCCTATGGGGGTTATAGGGGTTCCTAGGGGAGCTCTTGGGGGTCCTAGGGGAGCTCTGGGGGTCCTGTGGGGGCTCTAGGGGGCCCTGTGGGAGCTCTAGGTCATACTATGGGGACTATAGAGAATCCTACAGAAGCTCTAGTGGGTTCTATCGGGGCTATAGGGGGTTCTATGGGAGCTCTAGGGGGCCCTATGAGGGTTATGGAGGGTCCAAGGGGAATTCTGGGGGGTCCTAGGGGAGCTATAGGGGATCCTATGAGGGTTATAGGGAGTCCTATGGACCTCTAGGGGGTACTTTGGGAGCTATAGCGGGTCCTATGGTGGTTATAGGAGGCCCTAGGGGACCTCTAGGGGGCCCTATGGGGGCTATAGGGGGTCCTAGGGGAGCTCTGGGGGTCCTAGGGGAAATCTAGGGGGCCCTATGGGGACTATAGGGCATCCTATGGTGGTTATAGGGGGCCCTAGGGGAGCTCTAGGTGGTCCTATGGGGGCTATAGGGGGTCCTAGGGGAGCTCCAGGGGGCCCTATGGGGGTTATAGGGCATCCTATGGGGACATCTAGGAGGTCCTATGGGTCCTATGGTGGTTATAGGGTGTCCTAGGGGAGCTCTGGGGGTCCTGTGGGGCCTCTAGAGGGCCCTATGGGAGCTCTAGGGCATCCTATGGGGACTATAGGGGATCCTATAGAAGCTCTAGGGGGGCTATAGGAGCTCTAGGGATTCCTATGGGGGCTCTAGGGGGTCCTATGGGAGTTCTAGGGGGCCCTATGGGGGTTATAGAGGGTCCTAGGGGAGCTCTTGGGGGTCCTAGGCGAGCTCTTGGGGGTCCTAAGGGAGCTATAGGGGGTCCTATGGGGGCTCTAGGGGGTCCTATGGGGGCTCTAGGGGGTCCTATGGTTGTTATAGGGGTCCCTAGGGGAGCTCTAGCGGGCCCTAGGGGAGCTCTAGGGGGTCCTATGGGAGTTCTAGGGGGCCCTATGGGAGTTATAGGGGGTCCTAGGGGAGCTCTTGGGGGTCCTAGGGGAGCTCTTGGGGGCCCTATGGGGGCTATAGGGGGCCCTATGGGGGTTATAGGGGGTCCTAGGGGAGCTCTTGGGGGTCCTAGGCGAGCTCTTGGGGGTCCTAGGGGAGCTATAGGGGGCCCTATGGGGGCTATAGGGGGCCCTATGGGGGCTATAGGGGGTCCTATGGGAGATCTGGAGGTCCTAGGGGGGCTATAGGGGGTCCTATCGTGGTTATAGGGGTCCCTGGGGGAGTTCTAGGGGGTCCTATGGGGGCTATAGGGCGTCCTATGGGAGTTCTAGGGGGCCCTATGGGGGTTATAGGGGGTCCTAGGGGAACTCTTGGGGGTCCTAGGGGAGCTCTTGGGGGTCCTAGGGGAGCTACAGGGGGCACTATGGGGGCTATAGGGGGCCCTATGGGGGCTCTAGGGGGTCCTATGGGAGATCTGGAGGTCCTAGGGGGGCTAGAGGGGGTCCTATCGTGGTTATAGGGGTCCCTGGGGGAGTTCTAGGGGGTCCTATGGGGGCTATAGGGCATCCTATGGGAGTTCTAGGGGGCCCTATAGGGGTTATAGGGGGTCCTAGGGGAGCTCTTGGGGGTCCTAGGCGAGCTCTTGGGGGTCCTAGGGGAGCTATAGGGGGCCCTATGGGGGCTCTAGGGGGTCCTATGGGGGCTCTAGGGGGTCCTATGGTTGTTATAGGGGGCCCTAGGGGAGCTCTAGGGGGCCCTAGTGGAGCTCTAGGGGGTCCTATGGGAGTTCTAGGGGGACCTATGGGGGTTATAGGGGGCCCTAGGCGAGCTCTTGGGGGTCCTAGGCGAGCTCTTGGGGGTCCTAGGCGAGCTATAGGGGGCCCTATGGGGGCTATAGGGGGCCCTATGGGGAGCTCTTGGGGGTCCTAGGCGAGCTCTTGGGGGTCGTAGGGGAGCTATAGGGTGCCCTATGGGAGCTATAGGGGGCCCTATGGGGGCTCTAGGGGGTCCTATGGGAGATCTGGAGGTCCTAGGGGGGCTATAGGGGGTCCTATCGTGGTTATAGGAGTCCCTGGGGGTGTTCTAGGGGGTCCTATGGGGGCTATAGGGCGTCCTATGGGAGTTCTAGGGGGTCCTATGGGGGCTATAGAGGGTCCTATGGTGGTTATAGTGTGCCCTATGGGAGCTCTAGGACATCCTATGGGGTCTATAGGGGGTACTATAGGAGCTCTAGGGGGTCTATAGAAGCTCTAGGAGGTCCTATGGGGGCTATAGGGCATCCTATGGGAGCTCTAGGAGGCTCTCTGGGGGCTATAGGGGACCCTAGGGGAGCTCTGGGGGTCCTGTGGGGGCTCTAGGGGGCCATATGCGGTCTATAGGGGGTCCTATGGAGGTTATAGGGGACCCTATGGGAGAACTAGGGCATCCTATGGGCACTATAGAGGGTCCTATAGGAGGTCTAGGGGGCCTATAGGAGCTCTATGGGTTCCTATGGGAGCTATAGGGGGTACTATGGGAGTTCTAGGCGGCCCTATGGGGGTTATAAGGGGTCCTAGGGGAGCTCTAGGGCATGCTATGGGAGCTCTTGGGGGTCCTATGAGGGCTATATGGGGTCCTAGGGCAGCTCTGGGGGTCCTATGGGGACTATAGGGGGTCCTATGGTGGTTATAGCGGGTCCTAGGGGAGCTCTACGGCGTCCTATAGGCGCTGTAGGGGGTCCTATGGGAGTTCTAGGGGGTCCTATGTGGGCTATAGGGGGTTCTAGGGGAGCTCTATGGGGTCCTAGGGGATTTGTAGGGGGCCCTATGGGGGCTATAGGGGATCCCGGTGAGCTCTGGGGGTCCTAGGGGAGCTCCAGGGGGCACTATGGGGTCTATAGGGCATCCTATGGTGCTTATAGGGCGTCGTAGGGGAGCTCTAGGGCATCCTATGGGGACTATAGGGGATCTTATAGGAGCTCTAGGGGTTCCTATGGGGGCCATAGGGGGTCCTAGGGGAGCTCTGGTGGGTCCTAGGGGAGCTCTAGGGGGTCCAATGGGGGCTATAGAGGGTCCTATGGAGGTTATAGGGGACCCTATGGGAGCTCTAGGGCATCCTATGGGCACTATAGAGGGTCCTACAGTCTATAGAGGTCTAGAGGGCCTATGGGAGCTCTAGGGGGTCCTATGGGAGCTCTAGGGGGTCCTATGGGAGCTCTAGGGGGCCCTATGGGAGCTCTAGGGGGCCCTATGGGGGTTATAGCGGGTCCTAGGGGAGCTCTAGGGGGTCCTAGGGGAGCTCTAGGGCATCCTATGGGAGCTCTAGGAGGCCCTATAGGGGGTCCTAGGGGAGCTCTAGGGCATCCTATGGGAGCTCTAGGGGGCCCTATGGGGGCTATATGGGGTCCTAGGGGAGCTCTGGGGGTCCTATGGGGACAATAGGGGGTCCTATGGGGATGATAGGGGGTCCTATGGTGGTTATAGCGGGTCCTAGGGAAGCTCTAGGGGGTCCTATGGGCGCTGTTGGGGGTCCTATGGGAGCCCTAGGGGGTCCTATGGGGGTTATAGGGGGTCCTATGGGGGTTATAGGGGGTCCTAGGGGAGCTCTGGGGGTTCTTACGGGAGCTCTGGGGGATCCTATGGGGGCTCTGGGGGAGTTATAGGAGCTTTAGGGGGTCCTATGGGGGCTATAGAAGGTCCTATGGTGGTTATAGGGGGCCCTAGGGGAGCTCTAGGGCGTCCCATGGAGCTCTAGGGGGCCTTATGGGGGCTCTATAGGGTCCTATGGGAGCTCTAGGGTTCCCTATGGGAGCTATAGGGGGTCCTAGGGGAGCTCTAGGGGGCCCTATGAGGGTTATAGAGGGTCCTAGGGGAACTCTGGGGGATCCTAGGGGAGCTCTAGGGGGTCCTATGGGGGCTATAGGGGCTCCTATGGGGGTTATAGGGGATCCTAGGGGAGCTCTAGGGAGCCCTATGGGGGCTATAGGGGTTCTAGGAGAGCTCTGGGGGTCCTAGGGGAGCTTCAGGGTGCCCTATGGGGGCTATAGTGCATCCTATGGTGGTTATAGGGGGTCCTAGGGGAGCTCTGGGGGTCCTAGGGGAGCTATAGAGGGTCTTATGGTGGTTAAAGGGAATGCTGGGCAAGTTCTAGGGGGTCCTATAGGGGCAATAGAGGGTCCTGTGGTGGTTATAGTGTGCCCCATGAGAGCTCTAGAGCATCCTATGCGGTCTATAGGGGGTCTATAGGAGCTCTAGGGTTCCCTATGGGAGCTATAGGGGGTCCTAGGGGAGCTCTAGGGGATCCAATGGGGGCTATAGGGCGTCCTATGGGAGCTCTAGGAGATCCTATTGGGGCTATAGAGGGTCGTATGGTGGTTATAGGGGGCCCTAGGGGAGCTCTAGGGCATCCTATGGGAGCTCTAGGAGGCTCTCTTTGGGACTATAGGGGGTCCTAGGGGAGCTCTGGGGGTCCTATGGGGGCTACAGGGGATCCTATGGTGGTTATAGGGGGCTCTAGGGGAGCTCTAAGGCGTCCCATGAAGCTGTAGGGGGCCCTATGGGAGTTCTAGGGCATTCTATGGGGAATATAGGGGAACCTATAGGAGCTCTAGGGGGGCAATAGGAGCTTTAGGAGTTCCTAAGGTAGCTATAGGGGGTATTATGTGAGGTCTAGGGGGTCCTATGGAGACTATAGGGAGTCCTATAGGAGCTCTAGGAAGGCTATAGGAGCTCTAAGTGGTCCTATGGGGCCTATCCGGTGTCCTAGGGGAGCTACAGGGGGCCCTAGGGGAGCTCTAGGTGGTCCTATGGGGCCTATACGGGGTCCTATGGTGGTTATAGGGGGTCCTAGGGGAGCTCTGGGCGTCCTGTGGGGGCGCTAGGGGGCCCTATGGGGGCTCTTAGGGGTCCTAAGGAGGTTATAGGTGGCCCTATGGGAGCTCTAGGGCATTCTATGGGGAATATAGGGGATCCTATAGGAGCCCTAGGGGGGCAATAGGAGCTCTAGGAGTTCCTCTGGGAGCTATACGGGGTACTATGAGAGGTCTAAGGGGTCCTATGGGGGCTATGGAGTGTCCTTTGGTGGTTATCGGGGGCCCTAAGGGAGCTCTAGGGGCCCCTATGGGGGCTATAGGGGGTTCTATGGGAGCTCTGGGGCTCCTAGTGGAGCTCTAGGGGGTCGTATGGGAGCTCTGGGGGTCCTAGGGGGGCTATAGGGGGGTCCTATGGTGGTTATAGGGGGCGCTGGGGGAGTTCTAGGGGGTCCTATGGGGGCTATAGTGGGTCCTATGGTGGTTATAGGGGGCCCTAGGGGAGCTCTAGGGCATCCTATGGGAGCTCTAGGAGGCTCTCTGGGGGCTATAGGGGCTCCTAGGGGAGCTCTGGGGGTCCTATGGGGGCTCTGGGGAATTATAGGAGCTTTGGGGGGTCCTATGGGGGCTATAGAAGGTCCTATGGTGGTTATAGGGGGCCCTAGGGGAGCTCTCGGGCATCCTATTGGGACTATAGGGGATCCTATAGGAGCTCTAGGGCATCCTATGGGGGCTCTAGGGCGTCCTATGGGACCTCTAGGGGGCCCTATGGGGGCTATAGGGCATCCTATGGGGACTATAGGGGGTCCTATAGGAGCTCTAGGGGGGCTATAGGAGCTCTAGGGGGCCCTATGGGGGCTATAGGGCATCCTATGGTGGTTATAGGGGGCCCTAGGGGAGCTCTAGGTGGTCCTATGGGGGCTATAGGGGCTCCTAGTGGTGCTCTGGGGGTTCTAGGGGAGCTCTGGGGGCCCTATGGGGGCTCTTAGGGGTCCTATGGTGGTTATAGGTGGCCCTATGGGAGCTCTAGGGCATCCTATGGGGACTATAGGGGATCTTATAGAAGCTCTAGGGGGGCTATAGGAGCTCTAGGGGTTCCTATGGGGCTCTAGGGGGTCCTTTGGGAGTTCTAGGGGGCCCTATCGGGGTTATAGGGGGTCCTGTGGGGTCTCTAGGGGGTCCTATGCGGGCTCTAGGGGGTCCTAGGGGAGCTCTAGGGGGCCCTATGGGGTCTATAGGGTTTCTAGGGGAGCTCTGGTGGTCCTAGGGGAGCTCCACGGGGCCCTATGGGGGCTATAGGGCATCCTATGGTGGTTATAAGGGGGTCCTAGGGAGCTCTGGGGGTCCTGTGTGGGTGCTAGGGGGCCCTATGGGGGCTATAGTGGGTCCTATGGTGGTTATAGGTGGCCCTATGGGAGCTCTAGGGCATCCTATGGGGACTATAGAGGGTCATAGAGGAGGTTTAGGGGGTCTATAGGAGCTCTAGGGGTTCCTATGGGGGCTCTAGGGGGTCCTATGGGGCTTATAGGGGGTCCTAGGGGAGTTCTGGGGGGTCCTAGGGGAACTCTAGGGGATCCTATGGGTGCTCTGGGGGATTTATAGGAGCTCTAGGGGGTCCTATGGGGGCTATAGAGGGTCCTATGTTGGTTATAGGGGGCCCTAGGGGAGCTCTAGGGCGCCCCATGGAGCTCTAGGGAGCCCTATGGGAGCTATAGGGGGTCCTAGGGGAGCTCTGGGGTTCCTAGGGGAGCTCTAGGGGGCCCTATGGGGGCTATAGGGCATCCTATGGGGACTATATGGGGTCCTATGGTGGTTATAGGGGGCCCTAGGGGAGCTCTAGGTGGTCCTATGGGGGCTATAGGGGGCCCTAGGGGAGCTCTAGGGCGTCCTATGGGAGCTCTAGGAGGCTCTCTGGGGACTATAGGGGCTCCTAGGGAACTCTGAGCCTCCTCTGAGGCTCTGAGCCTCCTGGACTCAGATATGGGGAGCTGGGAGCCTCCTGGCCTCCTCTACGGGGGCCTCTGAGCCTCCCGGCCTCTGACATGGTGGACTCTGAGCCTCTCCTATGGGGGTAGGGAGCTGCCCGGCCTCCTCTGTGGGGGCCTGTGAGCCTCCTGGACTCCACTATGGACGTCTTTCAGCCTCCTGGCTGTCCCAGCCTTCTTTATGGGGACCTGAGCCTCCCGGCCTCCGATATGGGGGGCCCTGGAGCCTTCTGGCCTCCGATATGGGTGTCTCTGAATCTCCTGGACTCAGATATGGGGAGCTGGGAGCCTCCTGATCTCCTCTATGGGGGCCTCTGAGCCTCCCGGCCTTCGATACGTGGGACTGGGAGCCTCCTGGCCTCCAATATGGGGCCCCTGAGCCTCCCATCCTTCCCTATGGGGGTCTGGGAGCTTCCCAGCCTCATCTACAAGGGCCTCTGAGCCTCCCGGCCTCCTCTGTGCACACCTGGGAGCCTCCCGGCATCCGATATGGGGGGCCCTGGAGCCTCCTGGCCTCCACTACGGGAAACTGGGAGCCTCCGGGCCTCTCATATGGGGTCCTCTGAGCCTCGCAGCCTCTGATATGGGGGACTGGGAGCCTCCTGGCCTCTCATACAGGAGCCTCTGAGCCTTCTGGCCTCCACCATGGGGGTCTGGGAGCCTCCATTATGGGGACCTAGAGCCTCTGGAACTCCTCTGTGGGGGCTTCTGAGCCTCCTGGCCTCCGCTATGGGGGCCCTGGGGCCTCCCAGCCTCTGATATGGGGACCTAGAGCCTCTCCTATGGGGGTCTGGGAGCCTCCCGGCCTCCTCTACGGGGGCCTCTGAGCCTCCCAGTCTCCTCTATGGGGATCTCTGAGCCTCCTGGACTCCAATATGGGGGACTGGGAGCCTCCCGGCCTCCGATACTGGGGGCCCTGGAGCTTCCTGCTCTCCACTATGGGAAACTGGGAGCCTCCTAGCTTCTCATATGGGGGCCTCTGAGCCTGCTGGACTCGGATATGTGGAGCTGGGAGCCTCCCGGCCTCCTCTATGAGGACCTCTGAGCCTCTCCTATGGGGGTCTGGGAGCCTCCGGGCCTCTGCTATGGCAAGTCTCTGAGCTTCCCAGCCTCGTCTATGGGGGCCTCTGAGCCTCTCCTATGGGGGTCTAGAAGCCTCCCGACCTACTCTGTGGGGGCCTCTGAGCATCCTGGCCTCTGATATGAGGACTGGGAGCCTCCTCGACTCTGATATGGGGGGCCTGGAGCCTCTTGACCTCCTCTATGGGGGTCTGGGAGCCTCTAGACCTCCTCTGTGGGGGCCTCTGAGCCTCCTGGACTCCACTATGGACGTCTTTCAGCCTCCTGGCCTCTCATATAGGGGCCTATGACTGTCCCAGCCTTCTTTAAGGGAAACTGAGCCTCCTGGAATCGGATATGGGGAGCTAGGAGCCTCCTGGCCTCCGATATGGGGGCCTATGAGCCTCCTGGCCTCCAATCGGGGAGCCCCGGAGCCTTCTGGCCTCCAATATGGGGAGCTGGGAGCCTCCTGGCCTCTCATATTGGGGCCTCTGAGCCTCCTGGACTCCGCTATGGGGAGCTGGGAGTCTCCTGGCCTGCACTATGGGGGCCTCTGAGCCTCCTGGCTTCTCATATGGGGGTCTCTGACCCTCCCAGCCTCCTCCATGGGGGCCTCTGAGCCTCCCAGCCTCTGATACGGGGGACTGGGAGCCTCCTGGCCTCTCATACAGGAGCCTCTGAGCCTCCTGGCCTCCGCTATGGGGGTCTGGGAGCCTCCGTTATGGGGACCTAGAGCCTCGCGACCTCCTCTGTGGGGGTCTGTGAGCCTCCTGGCCTCCTCTATGGGGGTCTCAGAGTCTCTCCTATGCGGGACCTGGAGCCTCCTGGACTCCGCTACGGGGCCCTTGGTCCTCCTGTCCTCCGACATGGGGGGCATCTGAGCCTCCCGGCCTCCGATACTGGGGGCCCTGGAGCCTCCTGGCCTCCGATATGGGTGCCTCTGAGTCTCCTGGACTCGGATATGTGGAGCTGGGAGCCTCCCGGCCTCCTCTATGGGGTCCTCTGAGTCTCACGGCCTTTGATATGGGGGACCCTGGTGCCTCCCGGTCTCTGATATGGGGGTCTCTGAGCCTCTCCTATGGGGGTCTGGCAGCCTCCCAGCCTCCTCTATGGGGGCCTCTGAGCCTCCTGGCTTCTCATACGGGGGTGTGTGAGCCTCCCATCCTTCTCTATGGGGGCCTCTGAGTGTCCTGGACTCCGATATGAGGCACGGGGAGCCTCCCGGCCTCATCTATAGGGTCTCTGAGCCTCCTGGACTCCTCCATGGCGTCCTCTGAGCCTCTCCTATGGGAGTCTGGGAGCCTCCCAGCCTCCTCTATGGGGGTCTCTGAGCCTCGTGGACTCCACTACAGGCATCTCTCAGCCTCCTGGCCTCTCATATAGTGGCCTCTGAGTGTCCAAGCCTTCTCTATGTGGGTCTGAGCCTCCTGGACTCGGATATGGGGAGCTGGGAGCCTCCTGGCCTCTCATACAGGAGCCTCCGAGCCTCCTGGCCTCCACCATTGGGGTCTGGGAGTCTCCCAGCCTCCTCTGTGGGGGTCTCTGAGCCTCTCCTATGGGGGGCCTGGAGCCTCCTGGAGTCCGCTAAGCGGGGGGCAGTCCTCCTGGACTCTGATATGGGGGTCTCTGAGTCTCCTGGCCTCCGATATGGGGACCTAGAGCCTCTCCTATGGGGGGCTGGGAGCCTCCCAGCCTCTGCTATGGGGGTCTCTGAGGCTCCCGGCCTCCGACACGGGGGGCTGTAGGGAAATGCTGTGCTGAGGATCTGCAGAGCTGAGAAGAGCCTGTGCGGTCGGGACCTAGCAAAGCTCCTGGCAACCAATCAGAACGAGCCTGGAAACCCCTCAGCTGCTTGTAGGGATCAATATCCGCGCACGGCGGTAACAACCGGAGCGAGACCTGACCTCATGTTGAGTCCGTGTCCTGTGATCCGGCTCGGCTCCCGGAAAGGCCGTGCAGTTATCCTGCGCTGGGCCAACAGCCGGCGCCCGAACAGGGACCCGACGGCGGGAACGTTGGGACCCGACGGCAGGGGACCAAACGGCAGGAAAGTTGCTGCGACGGGTGGGAGATCCTGGGTCGCCGCGGCCGGACGGAGGATCCAGGAGCCGGGAAGCGGCGTCCGCTGCGAGGGATTCTCTGCTCCCAATCAGGCCTGGCTGCTGCAAAAGGAAAAAGGGGCAGTTAGAGAGCAATGGGCAGAGAGCCACGGCCAGGGCTGCCCAGCAGGGCTGCTCAATCCCGGCTTTCAGGCCGCAGTGGAAGCACAACGGGAACGCTGGCTAGGGGATAAGGAAGCAGGCCAAGGCCAGAGCGAATAAAAGAGCTGTTGAACTGAAAGGAGGAGCTGAACAAGCCAGGGGGGCTGGAAGGGTCTCGGTTACATCATTGTCAGCCAATCAGGAGCCTGCGCAGTGACGTCACTAACTGCCACAATCATATAAACGTGCTGCATGCGAGCTAATAAACGAGCAGGATCCTTTAACTGCCATCGAGGGGGCGTCCTGACTCCGGCCGACCTCCTACAGGGGGACATGGAGGGACATGAGGGACACGGGAGACATGGGGGAACACTGGGGACACGGGGGGACATGGTGGGACTCGGGGGACATGGGGACACACGGAGGGAACACTGACGGACAAAGGGGATACGGAGGGACACGGCGGGACGTGCAGCAACACGGGGGGACACAGAGGACATGGAAGGACACACATGGACACATGGAGGGACATGCAGGGGACACACAGGGACACACAGGTGACACATGGGGACACACGGGGGATACTGGGGGACACATGGAAGGACACAGAGGGAAACAGAGACACACGGAGGAACACGCAGGTGACACAGGGGACACCCGGGGACACGCAGGTGACACAGGGGACACACGGAGGGACACGCAGGTGACACAGGGGACACCCGGGGACACGCGGTGCCCCTCCCGGCGTCCCCGTGCGCCGGCGGCTCCCGCGCCGCCTCCTGCAGCAGCCCCAGAGGCTCTCGCAGCGCAGCCCCGCGGCCGCCTGCGGCGGGACGGGCCAGCGCGGCCCCAGGGACCCAACGGCCCCGTGTCCCTGCGCGGCCCCCATAGCCCCCACGTTCCCCCTATTCCCCCCTGGATCCCCGTGTCCCCCCATGTCCCCATCGCCCCCCTGTGTCCCCGTCCCCCCTCTGTGTCCCCCACCGTGTCCCCACGTGCTCCAGGCGGCTCCACAGGCCCCGGCTCATCCCGTCGCTGCCCAGGGCCCCGCTG
The DNA here is from genome assembly GCF_059628265.1 of Tinamus guttatus. Taxonomy (NCBI): domain Eukaryota; kingdom Metazoa; phylum Chordata; class Aves; order Tinamiformes; family Tinamidae; genus Tinamus; species Tinamus guttatus. The sequence continues at coordinate 38,956 of NW_028289492.1, forward strand.
AGGCGCCCGAGGAGCCGCTGCAGCCCCGGCTGCTCCCGCAGGGGCTCCAGGGCGCCGCGTGGGGGGCGTTAATTGGGGGGGGGGGGGTAACGAGCCCCTTCGTTAACTCCCTCATTAACCCCCCCCCATTAACGAGCCCCTTCATTAACCCCCCCATTAACCCTCGCTCATTAGCGGGCCCTTTCATTAACCCCCTCATTAGGCCCCGCATTATCCCCCGCCCCCCCCCTCACTAACCCCCCCGGATCCCGGTTTCCTACCCGGCAGCTCCAGCCCCAGCTCCATGGTCTGCGCTGGGGCACGGGGGGGGTCCCAATGTCCCCCTGCGGGTGACACCAACCCCCTTCCTTACCCCAATGTCCCCCTGCGGGTGACACCAGCCCCCCTCGTTACCCCAATGTCCCCCTGCGGGTGACACCAGCCCCCCCCCACCCCCCGTTACCCCAATGTCCCTCCGTGGGTGACACCAACCCCGTCCCCGTGACCGGGAGGGGCCGCCATCGCTGCCGCCGCCTGCGCCCTCAGCTTCCGCTTCCGGCGACCCGCCCCTTCCGCCGCGCGTTGCCCCCGGCGACGGCTCCGCCAATCGCGCGCATTGCCCGGAGTGACGGCTCCGCCAATGGCAGCGCGTTGACCCTAGCGACGGCTCCGCCAATGGCAGCGCGTTGCCCCCAGCGACGGCTTCGCCAATGGCGGCGGGTTGCCCCGAGTAACGGCTCCGCCAATGGTGGCGCGTTGCCCCCAGCGACGGCTCCGCCAATGGGGGCGCGTTGCCCCGAGTGACGGCTCCGCCAATGGCGGCGCGTTGCTCCCAGCGACACATTCACACTGGAAGAGGCAGAATCCCAATGTCCCCCTGTGGGTGACACCAGCCCCCCGTTACCCCAATGACCCCCTGTGGGTAACACGACCCACCCCGGGAGCGGGGGGGGGAGCGGGAGCCGGCGGCGCCGACTGCACCCTTCCCCTTCCGCCTCCGGCGACCCGCCCCTTCCGCCGCGTCTGCGCGCAGAGGTGCCCAATGGCGGCGCGTTGCCCCTAGCGACGGCTCCACCAATGACGGCGAGTTGCTCCGAGTGACGGCTCCGCCAATGGTGGCGCGTTGCCCTCCTCCCGTCTGCGCATGCGCCGCCTCCCCCTCCCCATTGCAGTACCGGTAATCGGACACGCGATGGCAGCAGTGAGCGCTCCCGACGCTCTGCGCATGAGCGCCCTTCCCCGGGCCGTTGCAGTACCGATATTCGGACACCGTTCGGACGATAATTCTAGTAACCAGTGATGTAAATACAAAGGCTCCCAATTGGCAGACAATGATCTGACTAAGACCCTCCCCTGCCCGTTGCAGTACCGATTTTCGGACACGGGATGGCAGCAGTGAGCGCTCCCGACGCTCTGCGCATGCGCAGCCTTTCCCCGGCTATTGCAGTACCGATTTTCGGACACGGGATGGCAGCAGTGAGCGCTCCCGACGCTCTGCGCATGCGCAGCCTCCCCCTCCCCGTTGCAGTACCGATTTTCGGACACGCGACGGCAGCAGTGAGCCCTCCCAATGCTCTGCGCATGAGCGCCCCTCCGCTGGCCGTTGCAGTACCGATATTGGGACACCGTTCCGACGATAATTCTAGTAACCAGTGATGCAAATACAAAGGCTCCTAATTGGTAGACAATGACCTAACTAAGACACTCCCCCGGCCGTGACCGTACCGATTTTCGGACACGGGATGGCAGCAGTGAGCCCTCCCGACGCTCTGCGCATGCACAGCCTTTCCCCGGCTATTGCAGTACCGATTTTCGGACACGGGATGGCAGCAGTGAGCGCTCCAGACGCTCTGCGCATGCGCAGCGTCCCCCTCCCTATTGCAGTACCGATTTTCGGACACGGGATGGCAGCAGTGAGCGCTCCCGACGCTCTGCGCATGCGCAGCCTCCCCCTCCCCGTTGCAGTACCGATTTTCGGACACGGGATGGCAGCAGTGAGCGCTCCCGACGCTCTGCGCATGCGCAGCGTCCCCCTCCCTATTGCAGTACCGATGTTCGGACACGGGATGGCAGCAGTGAGCGCTCCCGACGCTCTGCGCATGCGCAGCCTCCCCCTCCCCGTTGCAGTACCGATTTTCGGACACGGGATGGCAGCAGTGAGCGCTCCAGACGCTCTGCGCATGCGCAGCCTCCCCCTCCCTATTGCAGTACCGACTCTCGGACACGGGATGGCAGCAGTGAGCGCTCCAGACGCTCTGCGCATGCGCAGCCTCCCCCTCCCCATTGCAGTACCGACTTTCGGACACGGGATGGCAGCAGTGAGCGCTCCCGACGCTCTGCGCATGCGCAGCCTCTCCCCTCCCTATTGCAGTACCGATTTTCGGACACGGGATGGCAGCAGTGAGCCCTCCCGATGCTCTGCGCATGCGCGCCACGCCGCTGGCCGTTGCAGTACCGATATTCGGACACCGTTCCGACGATAATTCTAGTAACCAGTGATGCAAATACAAAGGCTCCTAATTGGTAGACAATGACCTAACTAAGATCCTCCCCCGGCCGTGGCCGTACCGATTTTAGGACACGGGATGGCAGCAGTGAGCGCTCCCGACGCTCAGCGCATGCGCAGCCTCCCCCTCCCCGTTGCAGTACCGATTTTCGGACACCGGATGGCAGCAGTGAGCGCTCCCGACGCTCAGCGCATGCGCAGCCTCCCCCTCCCCGTTGCAGTACCGATTTTCGGACACGGGATGGCAGCAGTGAGCGCTCCCGACGCTCAGCGCATGCGCAGCCTCCCCCTCCCCGTTGCAGTACCGATTTTCGGACACGCGATGGCAGCAGTGAGCGCTCCCGACGCTCAGCGCATGCGCAGCCTCCCCCTCCCCGTTGCAGTACCGATTTTCGGACACCGGATGGCAGCAGTGAGCGCTCCCGACGCTCTGCGCATGCGCAGCCTCCCCCTCCCCGTTGCAGTACCGATTTTCGGACACGGGATGGCAGCAGTGAGCGCTCCCGACGCTCAGCGCATGCGCTGCCTCCCCCTCCCCGTTGCAGTACCGATTTTCGGACACGGGATGGCAGCAGTGAGCGCTCCCGACGCTCTGCGCATGCGCAGCCTTTCCCCGGCTATTGCAGTACCGATTTTCGGACACGGGATGGCAGCAGTGAGCGCTCCCGACGCTCTGCGCATGCGCAGCCTCCCCCTCCCCGTTGCAGTACCGATTTTCGGACACGGGATGGCAGCAGTGAGCCCTCCCGATGCTCTGCGCATGCGCGCCCCTCCGCTGGCCGTTGCAGTACCGATATTCGGACACCGTTCCGACGATAATTCTAGTAACCAGTGATGCAAATACAAAGGCTCCTAATTGGTAGACAATGACCTAAGACCCTCCCCCGGCCGTGGCCGTACCGATTTTCGGACACGGGATGGCAGCAGTGAGCGCTCCCGACGCTCTGCGCATGCGCAGCCTCCCCCTCCCCGTTGCAGTACCGATTTTCGGACACGTGATGGCAGCAGTGAGCGCTCCCGACGCTCTGCGCATGCGCAGCCTCCCCCTCCCCGTTGCAGTACCGATTTTCGGACACGGGATGGCAGCAGTGAGCCCTCCCGATGCTCTGCGCATGCGCGCCACGCCGCTGGCCTTTGCAGTACCGATATTCGGACACCGTTCGGACAATAATTCTAGTAACCAGTGATGCAAATACAAAGGATCCTAATTGGTAGATAATGACCTAACTAAGACCCTCCCCCGGCCGTGGCCGTACCGATTTTCGGACACGGGATGGCAGCAGTGAGCCCTCCCGACGCTCTGCGCATGCGCAGCCTCACCCTCCCTATTGCAGTACCGATATTCGGACACGGGATGGCAGCAGTGAGCGCTCCCGACGTTCTGCGCATGCGCAGCCTCCCCTCCCCGTTGCAGTACCGATTTTCGGACACGGGATGGCAGCAGTGAGCGCTCCCGACGCTCTGCGCATGCGCAGCCTCCCCCTCCCCGTTGCAGTACCGATATTCGGACACGGGATGGCAGCAGTGAGCCCTCCCGACGCTCTGCGCATGCGCAGCCTCCCCCTCCCTATTGCAGTACCGATTTTCGGACACGGGATGGCAGCAGTGAGCCCTCCCGACGTTCTGCGCATGCGCAGCCTCCCCCTCCCCGTTGCAGTACCGACTTTCGGACACGGGATGGCAGCAGTGAGCGCTCCAGACGCTCTGCGCATGCGCTGCCTCCCCCTCCCTATTGCAGTACCGACTTTCGGACACGGGATGGCAGCAGTGAGCGCTCCAGACGCTCTGCGCATGCGCAGCCTCCCCCTCCCCGTTGCAGTACCGATTTTCGGACACGGGATGGCAGCAGTGAGCGCTCCCGATGCTCTGCGCATGCGCGCCCCTCCGCTGGCCGTTGCAGTACCGATATTCGGACACCGTTCCGACGATAATTCTAGTAACCAGTGATGCAAATACAAAGGCTCCTAATTGGTAGACAATGACCTAGCTAAGACCCTCCCCCGGCCGTGGCCGTACCGATTTTCGGACACGGGATGGCAGCAGTGAGCGCTCCCGACGCTCAGCGCATGCGCAGCCTCCCCCTCCCCGTTGCAGTACCGATTTCCGGACACCGGATGGCAGCAGTGAGCGCTCCCGACGCTCACCGCATGCGCAGCCTTTCCCCGGCTATTGCAGTACCGATTTTCGGACACGGGATGGCAGCAGTGAGCGCTCCCGACGCTCTGCGCATGCGCAGTCTCCCCCTCCCTATTGCAGTACCGATTTTCGGACACGGGATGGCAGCAGTGAGCGCTCCCGACGTTCTGCGCATGCGCAGTCTCCCCCTCCCCGTTGCAGTACCGATTTTCGGACACGGGATGGCAGCAGTGAGCGCTCCCGACGCTCTGCGCATGCGCAGCCTTTCCCCGGCTATTGCAGTACCGATTTTCGGACACGGGATGGCAGCAGTGAGCGCTCCCGACGCTCTGCGCATGCGCAGCCTCCCCCTCCCCGTTGCAGTACCGATTTTCGGACACCGGATGGCAGCAGTGAGCGCTCCCGACGCTCACCGCATGCGCAGCCTTTCCCCGGCTATTGCAGTACCGATTTTCGGACACGGGATGGCAGCAGTGAGCGCTCCCGACGCTCTGCGCATGCGCAGCCTCCCCCTCGCTATTGCAGTACCGATTTTCGGACACGGGATGGCAGCAGTGAGCGCTCCCGACGCTCTGCGCATGCGCAGCCTTTCCCCGTCTATGGCAGTACCGATTTTCGGACACGGGATGGCAGCAGTGAGCGCTCCCGACGCTCTGCGCATGCGCAGTCTCCCCCTCCCCGTTGCAGTACCGATTTTCGGACACGGGATGGCAGCAGTGAGCGCTCCCGACGCTCACCGCATGCGCAGCCTCCCCCTCCCCGTTGGAGTACCGATTTTCGGACACGGGATGGCAGCAGTGAGCGCTCCCGACGTTCTGCGCATGCGCAGCCTCCCCCTCCCCGTTGCAGTACCGATTTTCGGACACGGGATGGCAGCAGTGAGCGCTCCCGACGCTCTGCGCATGCGCAGCCTCCCCGTCCCCATTGCAGTACCGATTTTCGGACACGGGATGGCAGCAGTGAGCCCTCCCGATGCTCTGCGCATGCGCGCCCCTCCGCTGGCCGTTGCAGTACCGATATTCGGACACCGTTCCGACGATAATTCTAGTAACCAGTGATGCAAATACAAAGGCTCCTAATTGGTAGACAATGACCTAAGACCCTCCCCCGGCCGTGGCCGTACCGATTTTCGGACACGGGATGGCAGCAGTGAGCGCTCCCGACGCTCTGCGCATGCGCAGCCTCCCCCTCCCCGTTGCAGTACCGATTTTCGGACACGGGATGGCAGCAGAGAGCCCTCCCGATGCTCTGCGCATGCGCGCCACGCCGCTGGCCTTTGCAGTACCGATATTCGGACACCGTTCGGACAATAATTCTAGTAACCAGTGATGCAAATACAAAGGCTCCTAATTGGTAGACAATGACCTAAGACCCTCCCCCGGCCGTGGCCGTACCGATTTTCGGACACGGGATGGCAGCAGTGAGCCCTCCCGACGCTCTGCGCATGCGCAGCCCCCCTCCGTTGCAGTACCGATATACGGACACGGGATGGCAGCAGTGAGCCCTCCCGACGCTCTGCGCATGCGCAGCCTCCCCCTCCCTATTGCAGTACCGATTTTCGGACACGGGATGGCAGCAGTGAGCGCTCCCGACGCTCTGCGCATGCGCTGCCTCCCCCGCCCCCCCGTTGCAGTACCGATTTTCGGACACGGGATGGCACCAGTGAGCGCTCCAGACGCTCTGCGCATGCGCTGCCTCCCCCTCCCTATTGCAGTACCGACTTTCGGACACGGGATGGCAGCAGTGAGCGCGCCAGACGCTCTGCGCATGCGCAGCCTCCCCCTCCCCGTTGCAGTACCGATTTTCGGACACGGGATGGCAGCAGTGAGCGCTCCCGATGCTCTGCGCATGCGCGCCCCTCCGCTGGCCGTTGCAGTACCGATATTCGGACACCGTTCCGACGATAATTCTAGTAACCAGTGATGCAAATACAAAGGCTCCTAATTGGTAGACAATGACCTAACTAAGACCCTCCCCCGGCCGTGGCCGTACCGATTTTAGGACACGGGATGGCAGCAGTGAGCGCTCCCGACGCTCTGCGCATGCGCAGCCTCCCCCTCCCCGTTGCAGTACCGATTTTCGGACACCGGATGGCAGCAGTGAGCGCTCCCGACGCTCTGCGCATGCGCAGGCTCCCCCTCGCTATTGCAGTACCGATTTTCGGACACGGGATGGCAGCAGTGAGCGCTCCCGACGTTCTGCGCATGCGCAGTCTCCCCCTCCCCGTTGCAGTACCGATTTTCGGACACGGGATGGCAGCAGTGAGCCCTCCCGACGCTCTGCGCATGCGCAGCCTTTCCCCGGCTATTGCAGTACCGATTTTCGGACACGGGATGGCAGCAGTGAGCGCTCCCGACGCTCACCGCATGCGCAGCCTTTCCCCGGCTATTGCAGTACCGATTTTCGGACACGGGATGGCAGCAGTGAGCGCTCCCGACGCTCTGCGCATGCGCAGCCTCCCCCTCGCTATTGCAGTACCGATTTTCGGACACGGGATGGCAGCAGTGAGCGCTCCCGACGCTCTGCGCATGCGCAGTCTCCCCCTCCCTATTGCAGTACCGATTTTCGGACACGGGATGGCAGCAGTGAGCGCTCCCGACGCTCTGCGCATGCGCAGGCTCCCCCTCCCCGTTGCAGTACCGATTTTCGGACACGGGATGGCAGCAGTGAGCGCTCCCGACGCTCTGCGCATGCGCAGCCTTTCCCCGGCTATTGCAGTACCGATTTTCGGACACGGGATGGCAGCAGTGAGCGCTCCCGACGCTCTGCGCATGCGCAGGCTCCCCCTCGCTATTGCAGTACCGATTTTCGGACACGGGATGGCAGCAGTGAGCGCTCCCGACGCTCTGCGCATGCGCAGGCTCCCCCTCCCTATTGCAGTACCGATTTTCGGACACGGGATGGCAGCAGTGAGCGCTCCCGACGTTCTGCGCATGCGCAGTCTCCCCCTCCCCGTTGCAGTACCGATTTTCGGACACGGGATGGCAGCAGTGAGCGCTCCCGACGCTCTGCGCATGCGCGCCACGCCGCTGGCCTTTGCAGTACCGATATTCGGACACCGTTCGGACAATAATTCTAGTAACCAGTGATGCAAATACAAAGGATCCTAATTGGTAGATAATGACCTAACTAAGACCCTCCCCCGGCCGTGGCCGTACCGATTTTCGGACACGGGATGGCAGCAGTGAGCGCTCCCGACGTTCTTCGCATGCGCAGTCTCCCCCTCCCCGTTGCAGTACCGATTTTCGGACACGGGATGGCAGCAGTGAGCGCTCCCGACGCTCTGCGCATGCGCAGCCTCCCCCTCCCCGTTGCAGTACCGATTTTCGGACACGGGATGGCAGCAGTGAGCGCTCCCGACGTTCTGCGCATGCCCAGCCCCCGCACACCCCCCCCCGCCCGTTGCAGTACCGATTTTCGGACACGGGATGGCAGCAGTGAGCCCTCCCGACACTCTGCGCATGCGCAGCCTCCCCCTCCCCGTTGCAGTACCTATGATGGTTAGGGGGGGCCCTAGGGGAGCTCTAGGTGGTCCTATGGGGGCTATAGGGGATCCTATAGGACCTCTAGGGGGGCAATAGGAGCGCTAGGAGTTCCTATGGGAGCTATAATAGGTACTATGCGAGGTCTCGGGGGTCCTATGGGGGCTATAGAGGGTCCTATGTTGGTTTTCAGAGACCCGAAGGGAGCTCTAGGGGGCCCTTGGGGGCTATAGGAGGTCTTATGGGAGCTCTAGGGGTCCTAGGGGGGCTATAGGGGGGCCTATGGTGGTTATAGGGGGCGCTGGGGGAGTTCTAGGGGGTCCTATGGGGGCTATAGAGGGTCCTATGGTGGTTATAGTGTGCCCTATGGGAGCTCTAGGGCATCCTATGGGGACTACAGGGGGTCCTATAGGAGCTCTAGGGGGTCATATGGGGGCTACAGTGGGTCCTATGGTGGTTATAGTGGACCCTGTGGGAGCACTAGGGCATCCTATGGGCAGTGTAGAGGGTCCTATAGGAGGTCTAGGGGGGCTATAGAAGCTCTAGGAGGTCATAAGGGGGCTCTAGGGGGTCCCACGGGGGCTCTACGGGGTCCTAAGGGGGTTAAAGGGGGTCCTGGCGAGCTCTGGGGGGTCCTAGGGGAGCTCTAGGGGGTCCTATGGGGGCTATAGGGGGTCCAATTGGGAGCTCTGGGGGTCCTAGGGGAGCTCTAGGGGGTCCTATGGGGGCTATAGGGGGTCCTATGGGGGCTATAGGGGGTCCAATTGGGAGCTCTGGGGGTCCTAGGGGAGCTCTAGGGGGTCCTATGGGGGCTATAGGGGGTCCTAGGGGAGCTCTAGGGGGTTGTATGGGGGCTATAGGGGGTCCTAGGGGAGCTCTGGGTATCCCGTGGGGTCTCTAGGGGGTCCTATGGTGGTTATTGGTGGCCCTATGGGAGCTCTAGGGCATCCTATGGGGACTATAGGGGATCCTATAGGAGCTCTAGGTGGTCTATAGGAGCTCTAGTGGGTCCTATGGGGGCTATAAAGGGTCCTATCGTGCTTATAGGGGGCCCTAGGGGATCTCTGGGGGTCCTGTGGGGGCTCTAGGGGGTCCTATGCGGGCTATAGGGGGTCCTATGGTGGTTATAGGGGACCCTATGGGCGCTCTAGGGCATCCTATGTGCACTATAGAGAGTCCTATAGGAGGTCTAGGGGGGCTATAGGAGGTCTAGGGGGTCCTATGGGAGTTCTAGGAGGTCCTGGGGGAGCTCTAGGGGGCCCTATGGGGGCTATATGGGGTCCAATTGGGAGCTCTGGCGGTCCTAGGGGAGCTCCAGGGGGCCCTATGGGGGCTATAGGGCATCCTATGGTGGTTATAGGGGGTCCTAGCGGAGCTCTGGGGGTCCTGTGGGACCTCTAGGGGGCCCTATGGCAGCTCTTAGGGGTCCTATGGTAGTTATAGGTGGCCCTATGGGAGCTCTAGGGCATCCTATGGGGACTATAGGGGATCCTGTAGGAGCTCTAGGGGGGCTATGGGGGCTCTAGGGGTTCCTATGGGGGCTCTAGGGGGTCCTATGGGGGCTCTAGGGGGTCCCGTAGAGCTCTAGGGCGTCCTATGGGGACATTAGGGGGTTCTATGGGAGCTCTGGGGGTCCAGTGGGGGCTATAGGGGGCCCTATGGGAGCTCTAGGCGGCCCTATGAGGGTTATAGGGGGTCCTATGGGAGTTCTAGGGGGTCCTATGGGGGCTTTTGGGGGTCCTAGGGGAGCTCTAGGGGGTCCTAGGGGAGCTCTAGGGGGCCCTATGGGGGCTATAGGGCATCCTATGGTGGTTATAGGGGGCCCTAGGGGAGCTCTAAGCGTCCTATGGGAGCTCTAGGAGGCCCGGTGGAGGCTACAGGGGGTCGTAGGGGAGCTCCGGGGTACCCGTGGGGTCTCTAGGGGGCCCTATGGGGGCTATAGTGGGTCCTATGCTTGCTATAGGGGGCCCGATGGGGCTATAGGGGGTCCTAGGGCAGAACTGGGTGTCCTAGGGGGGCTATAGGGGGTTCTATGGTGGTTATAGGGCGCGCTGGGGGAGTTCTAGGGGGTCCTATGGGGGCTATTGAGGGTCCTATGGTGGTTATAGTGTGCACTTTGGGAGCTCTACGGCATCCTATGGGGTCTATCGGGGGTCCTATAGCAGCTCTAGGGGGTTTATAGGAGCTGCAGGGGGTCCTATGGGGGCTCTAGGGGGCCCTATGGTAGCTCTAGGGCATCCTATGGGGACTATAGAGAATCCTAAAGAAGCTCTAGGGGGTTCTATCGGGGCTATAGGGGGTCCTATGGGAGCTCTGGGGGTCCTAGGGGAACTCTAGGGAGCCCTCTGGGGGCTATAGGACATCCTATGGGGACTATAGGGAGTCCCCAGGAGTCCCTATATAGGAGGTCCTATGGGGCCTATACAGGGTCCTATGGTGGTTATAGGGTGTCCTAGGGGAGCTCTGGGGGCCCTGTGGGGGCTCTAGGGCATCCTATGGGGACTATAGGAGATCCTATAGGAGCTCTAGGGGGCCATAAGAGCTCTAGGGGTTCCTATGGGGGCCATAGGGGGTCCTATGGGAGCTCTAGGGGGTCCTATGGGGGCTATAGGGGGTCCTAGGCGAGCTCTGGGGGGTCCTACGGGAGCTCTAGGGCATCCTATGGGGACTATAGAGGGTCATATAGGAGGTTATAGGGGGATATAGGAGCTCTAGAGGGTCCTAGGGGGGCTCTAGGTGGTCGTAGGGGGGCTCTAGGGGGTCCTATGCAGGCTGTAGGGTGTCTTAGGGGATCTCTAGGGTGCCCTATGGGGGCAATAAGGGGTCCTATGATGGTTATAGGGGGCCCTATGGGAGCATTAGGGCATTCTATGGGGAATATAGGGGATTATATAGGAGCTCTAGGGGGCAATAGGAGCTCTAGGAGTTCCTCTGGGAGCTATAGGCGGTACTATGGGAGGTCTAGGGGGTCCTATGGGGCCTATAGAGTGTCCTATGGTGGTTATCGGGGGCCCTAAGGGAGCTCTAGGGGGCCCTATGGGGGCTATAGGGGGTCCAATTGGGAGCTCTGGGGGTCCTAGGGGAGCTCTAGGGGGTCCTATGGGGGCTATAGGGGGTCCAATTGGGAGCTCTGGGGGTCCTAGGGGAGCTCTAGGGGGTCCTATGGGGGCTATAGGGGGTCCTAGGGGAGCTCTAGGGGGTTGTATGGGGGCTATAGGGGGTCCTAGGGGAGCTCTGGGTATCCCGTGGGGTCTCTAGGGGGTCCTATGGTGGTTATAGGTGGCCCTATGGGAGCTCTAGGGCATCCTATGGGGACTATAGGGGATCCTATAGGAGCTCTAGGGGGCCATAAGAGCTCTAGGGGGCCCTGTGGGGGTCATAGGGGATCCTAGGGGAGCTCTTGGGGGCCCTAAGGGAGGTCTAGGGGGCCCTAGGGGGCTCTAGGGGGTCCTATAGGAGCTCTGGGGGTCCTAGGGGGGCTATAGGGGGTCCTATGGTGGTTATAGGGTGCGCTGGGGGAGTTCTAGGGGATCCTATGGGGGCTATAGAGGGTATTATGGTGGTTATAGTGTGCCCTATGGGAGCTCTAGGGCATCCTATGGGGTCTATAGGGGGTCCTATAGGAGCTCTAGGTGGTCTATAGGAGCTCTAGTGGGTCCTATGGGGGCTATAGAGGGTCCTACCGTGCTTATAGGGGGCCCTAGGGGATCTCTGGGGGTCCTGTGGGGGCTCTAGGGGGTCCTATGCGGGCTATAGTGGGTCCTATGGTGGTTATAGGGGACCCTATGGGCCCTCTAGGGCATCCTATGTGCACTATAGAGGGTCCTATTGGAGGTCTAGGGGGGCTATAGGAGGTCTAGGGGGTCCTATGGGAGTTCTAGGGGGTCCTGGGGGAGCTCTAGGGGGCCCTATGGGGGCTATAGGGGAGCTCTGGCGGTCCTAGGGGAGCTCCAGGAGGCCCTATGGGGGCTATAGGGCATCCTGTGGTGGTTATAGGGGGTCCTAGGGGAGCTCTGGGGGTCCTGTGGGACCTCTAGGGGGCCCTATGGGGGCTCTTAGGGGTCCTATGGTAGTTACAGGTGGCCCTATGGGAGCTCTAGGGGGCCCGATGGGGCTATAGGGGATCCTGTAGGAGCTCTAGGGGGGCTATAGGGGCTCTAGGGGGTCCTATGGGGGCTCTAGGGGGTCCTATGGGGGCTCTAGGGGGTCCTATGGGGGGCTCTAGGGGGTCCTAGGGGAGCTCTACGGCGTCCCATAGAGCTCTAGGGGGTCCTATGGGGACATTAGGGGGTTCTATGGGAGCTCTGGGGGTCCAGTGGGGGCTATAGGGGGCCCTATGGGAGCTCTAGGCGGCCCTATGAGGGTTATAGGGGGTCCTAGGGAGCTCTAGGGGGTCCTAGGGGAGCTCTAGGGGGTCCTAGGGGAGCTCTAGGGGGTCCTATGGTGGTTATAGGGGGCGCTAGGGGAGCTCTAAGCGTCCTATGGGAGCTCTAGGAGGCCCGGTGGGGGCTACAGGGGGTTGTAGGGGAGCTCCGGGGTACCCGTGGGGTCTCTAGGGGGCCCTATGGGGGCTATAGTGGGTCCTATGCTTGCTATAGGGGGCCCGATGGGGCTATAGGGGGTCCTAGGGCAGAACCGGGTGTCCTAGGGGGGCTATAGGGGGTTCTATGGTGGTTATAGGGCACGCTGGGGGAGTTCTAGGGGGTCCTATGAGGGCTATTGAGGGTCCTATGGTGGTTATAGTGTGCCGTTTGGGAGCTCTAGGGCATCCTATGGGGTCTATCGGGGGTCCTATAGGAGCTCTAGGGGGTCTATAGGAGCTGTAGGGGGTCCTATGGGGGCTATAGGGGGTCCTATGGGGGCTCTAGGGGGCCCTATCAGAGTTATAGGGGGTCCTAGGGGAGCTCTGGGGGTCTGTGGGGGCTCTAGGGGGCCCTATGGGGACTACAGTGGGTCCTAGGGGAGCTCTAGGGCATCCTATGGGGACTATAGAGAATCCTAAAGAAGCTCTAGGGGGTTCTATCGGGGCTATAGGGGGTCCTATGGGAGCTCTAGGGGGCCCTAGGAGGGTTATAGAGGGTCCTAGGGGAACTCTGAGGGGTCCTAGGGGAGCTCTAGGGGGTCCTATGGGGGCTATAGGGGGTTCTGTGGGAGCTCTGGGGGTCCTGTGGGGGCTATAGGGGGCCTTATGGAAGCTCTAGGGGGCCCTATGAGGGTTACAGCGGGTACAAGGGGAGCTCTAGGGGATCCTATGGGAGCTGTAGGGGGTGCTATGGGAGTTCTAGGGGGTCCTATGGGGGCTATAGGGGGTCCTATAGGAGATCTAGGGGGTCTATAGGAGCTCTAGGGGGTCCTATGGAGCCTATATGGGGTCCTATGGTGGTTATAGGGGTCCCTAGGGGAGCTCTAGGGGGCCCAATGGGGGCTATAGGGCATCCTATGGTGGTTATAGGGGGCCCTAGGGGAGCTCTAGGGGATCCTATGGGGGCTCTAGATGGTCTTGGGGAGCTCTAGGGAGCCCTATGGGAGCTATAGGGGGGTCCTAGGGGAGCTCTAGGGGGTCCTATGGTGGCTATAGGGGGTCCTAGGGGAGCTCTGGGGGTCCTGTGGGGGCGCTAGGGGGCCCTATGAGGGCTATAGGGCATCCTATGGGGACTATAGCGGGTCCTATAGGAGCTCTAGAGGTGCTATAGGAGCTCTAGGGATCCTATGGGGCCTATATGGGGTCCTATGATGGTTATAGGGGGCCCTAGGGGAGATCTAGGGGGCCCTATGGGGGCTATAGGGGGTCCTATGGGAGCTCTGGGGGTCCTAGGGGAACTCTAGGGAGCCCTCTGGGGGCTATAGGACATCCTATGGGGCCTATATGGGGTCCTATGATGGTTATAGGGGGCCCTAGGGGAGATCTAGGGGGCCCTATGGGGGCTATAGGAGGTCCTATGGGGCCTATACAGGGTCCTATTGTGGTTATAGGGTGTCCTAGGGGAGCTCTGGGGGCCCTGTGGGGGCTCTAGGGCATCCTATGGGGACTATGGGAGATCCTATAGGAGCTCTAGGGGGCCATAAGAGCTCTAGGGGTTCCTATGGGGGCCATAGGGGGTCCTATGGGAGCTCTAGGGGGTCCTATGGGGGTTAAAGGGGGTCCTAGGCGAGCTCTGGGGGGTCCTAGGGGAGCTCTAGGGCATCCTATGGGGACTATAGAGGGTCATATAGGAGGTTATAGGGGGCTATAGGAGCTCTAGGGGGTCCTAGGGGGGCTCTAGGGGGTTCTATGCAGGCTGTAGGGTGTCTTAGGGGATTTCTAGGGTGCCCTATGGGGGCAATAAGGGGTCCTATGATGGGTATTGGGGTCCCTATGGGAGCTTTAGGGCATTCTATGGGGAATATAGGGGATTATATAGGAGCTCTAGCGGGGCTAGGAGTTCCTCTGGGAGCTATAGGCGGTACTATGGGAGGTCTAGGGGGTCCTATGGGGGCTATAGAGTGTCCTAGGGTGGTTATCGGGGGCCCTAAGGGGAGCTCTCGGGGGCCCTATGGGGGCTATAGGGGGTCCCCGATTGGGAGATCTGGGGGTTCCTAGGGGAGCTCTAGGGGGTCCTATGGGGGCTATAGGGGGTCCTATGGGGGCTATAGGGGGTCCTAGGGGAGCTCTAGGGGGTTGTATGAGGGCTATAGGGGGTCCTAGGGGAGCTCTGGGTATCCCGTGGGGTCTCTAGGGGGTCCTATGGTGGTTATAGGAGGCCCCTATAGGCCCCTAGGAG